>NW_028281020.1:2117500-2287500 GCF_059751285.1 Brachycentrus maculatus | reverse complement strand
GAACTAATTCATAAATGCCTCGAACCAAATTTAAGTGCAAAAAATTATCCATAGGTGTTGATATAAGTACGTAAAGTTGAAAAACGACTATGCATGCGATCCGCAGTCAACGGTACTTCTATAAAAAACGACAACAGATGCGATCCGCAGCTTACGGGTTAAGATAAAGAAGATGAAATGAATCATTCTGGTGTTAAATGGATAAATTAAATTCTTCCAATTGCCCAACTTTTTAAATTACAAATCCACTTTTTTAAATATTCCTATTGTGATTTCTTTATCTTCTCTCTTTCTTTCAAATTTTATTTTCATATAAATAGCAGACCATAACAAGTTAACTTTAGTCTACATTTGACCTGATAATAGAATGAATATCCCGAAACCGGTAGTCATGAGGTAGTGTTTTTTTTAAGTGGTATTACACAAAAACGATAAACGATAAAGACAGTGATGTATAACCAAACCACAAAGTTCACAATGCATAATATTTTATAGACGATTCATAAATAAGTATACATATCGCTCACTCCTTTCAAGAACGTCATAAATAAAAAAAACTTGATTTTAAAGAAGAACGTTTTTAAAGTATAAAATATAATACAATGTATTAAAAATAAATATCAAGCCACTAATTAAACTTTTGCTGTGCAGCAGATCTTTTAAGGTAAGACTTGAATGTTTTTTCTCCATTTGAAAAATATTTTGTGTATTTAAAAAAAAAACTAAACAATACCTTTTCGTCAAAATGCAAAGACAACACTTTCTATCCTGTAGCGGGTAAACGTAAAGTTAAAAATATGCCTCTTTTGCTGGGATATAGTACATTTTCTGAGCATTCCGAAAAAATGCACAACTGGAAATTGACGATTTTTGATTTATGATGTTTTTGAAAGGACTGAGCGATATAACAAAATGCAGTGCGGAGCAGGAACTGGAGGGTGTGTGCAAATAAATTAATATTTTATGCACGTCGTGTCACTCTCTTTGTCGTTGTCATGAATAATTTATCCGTATCGGCTGGCAGTAAAAGCTAAATAATAAAACGTCCTTTGTGAAAGAAAGACAATCTATATCCTTTGTAGATATAAATAGTAACAGACAAAAAAAACTTCACTGGACAAAATAAATAGGGATGTTCTCGTCAAACAATTCAGATTCGATACGATGAGAAATTTAAAAAAAAAACAGTAACTGTCTGGTATTTTGCTAAGTACTATTATTGGCTTATTATAGGGTCGAATAAGTTGATGTAATGTGTCATATTTTCCTCAAATCACTGGTAATAAGATCCTTCAAGCGTAAAATACAATACTAAGGTACATAGATATACATTTACACATAGATTTACAATCAGTATTTACAATAATTTCATGTATGAATTACTGCTTCTATCTAAATCGGGTTGTGGTCCCGTGGTTAGTGTCGCGGACTCTTAAGTCAGAGTTTCTCGGTTCGAACCGACTCTACCACAATTTGATACCTATTTCTAATAAAAAGGCACTTAGCTCACAAAAATAGTATGAAATTGAAATATTTGTGTTAATAATAAAAACACAAATATATGTATCTTTAAAAAAAAATTAAAAATAGGTTTACCCATTCCAAGACAAATATAAAACCATTTTTATAGAAAAGATCTATAGTTGTTGAAATTTATGTAATTACCTTTTGAAAAATATATATAAAGAACAACAATTAAAGACCTCTTTAAAGATCTAATTTACTTATTATTTTTAGGTCTTCATTATACAACAAATATTAAGCTGACAATAATGAGAGATACTGCTATTACAACACTTATCTTGTAGTAAAGTAAAAATAACGAAATGAAAATAAAAATCAAAAGATTATAAATGTATAAATAAATTATTGCTGCACGTGTTAAAACTGTCACTTAGAATTGTATAGCTACATAAGGACCGTAGTGCATTTGATCTTCACATTCGTTTGATAATGCCCTAACAAGGCGAAACAATTGTCGCAATATTATTTTTTCATGTGTTTTTGTCAATAAAATACAACTTATAATAATATAAAACCCTTATCCGCACTCCAATGGTGCATAGGGCACTACTTTATATAAACGCAGTGTTATCTTGATCGTTTACACATGAAGGAAAGGTGATCAGCCCCCCGCTTCAGGACCAGTCCATGGTAATATTGAATAAATATTACAGTGAAATAAATTACTTTTATTTATTTGACCCCCCTGGGAATTGAAACCGGGAGCTCCAGAACGGTAGCCGAGCGTGCTGGCCATTACGCTACGGAGGCGAACGAAATACAACTTAGTAGACTCGTAAAATATGTGTTTGATTGAAATTAATACATAAATTAAAATGGAATTCTACAAATAAAATGCCAAATCAATAAATAAATAGATTTTAAATGTCCCCAAGATAGACCCGAGAATTATGATGAATGATGAAGGATTTATATAAGAAAATGGTAAAAAGACCCAGTAGCCCGTATTAATTTTAGAGTACCTCAAAGACGTACGCGTTCTACTCACCTTCTTCATGTACCAAAGTGCAACACAGTTTTTTCACAAAATACCACCCTAAATAGAATCATAGACTCATACAACAAGACATTTAATGACATTGATATTTTCGGGAAAAGTATAGCTATAATAAAATAAAGAGGTTAGTAGAAAGTTGTCATACTCTGTTTACTCTCCACCAATAACCTAGTTATGTTATGGGTGGGGGGGTGAACGGTGCATGACAATTTTTTTTCTGTATAAATAATGAATATGTATATGTATATATATATTATTTTTTGACATCTCATCAAAGATGAAGAAGAATATGGAAGTCTGGGCATTTACGGGGCTTACGACCGTCATAGGCTGGTTTAAGTGATCACTTTACACACGTGTAACATTCACCAATTCTACCCATTATTGACAACCACACTACTCAAATTCTTGGAAGTTCTATATATATGAACCAATTTAGAAACCTTGTTCATGAATCACTAAAACTTCACTAGAGACATCTATTGGTGAGATGTAAAGAAGCTTTTTATTAAGCAGAAACTCTTATAATCCGGGATTCGGATCTCACATACTAATATAAGAGTTTCTGCTTAATAAAAAGCTTCTTTACATCTCACCAATAGATGTCTCTAGTGAAGTTTTAGTGATTCATGAACAAGGTTTCTAAATTGGTTCATATATATAGAACTTCCAAGAATTTGAGTAGTGTGGTTGTCAATAATGGGTAGAATTGGTGAATGTTACACGTGTGTAAAGTGATCACTTAAACCAGCCTATGACGGTCGTAAGCCCCGTAACTGCCCAGACTTCCATATTCTTCTTCATCTTTGATGAGATGTCAAAAAATAATATGAAAATAACTCCTGTAATTGGAGATAATCCAGATTTTGTGAACAAGTATTTGGACACACTCAAAATGTTGTATATATATATGTGTGTATGTATGCGTATGTATATGTATGTATGTATATTTATAAATATATTTTTAAACTTCTTATCTAGAAAAAAAATCCTTTAACCACCCTTATTAATTCCTCTCCTTTCCTTCTCCTTCCTGCTAAATCTATTATTTTATATAATACCCTTTTTTGTTTTTTGTTTAATCTCTGAATGTTTTTAAATAGTTTTATAACATAAATGTGGAATTGTTTAACTGTCTTTTTTTTAACGTAACTATTTTTTGTTAATGTAATTTAATGTTTATTATTGTTGATGTAACTATTGTTTTATATAATTTTTTTTATATGTAAGCTGTACAATTCTCGAATAAATAAAATGGTCTTATACCTAAATCTACGAATGGAATACACCCAACTCTAAAAAATGTGTAAAATATCCAGGATTAAACCCTTTTAGTAGGTGGGGACTTTATTTACGGTAACGTCACAATGTAGCAAGACGAGTGACAAAACGGTGTAGGTTAATGTATGCAAGGACAGTTTTACCGGCTCCTGGCGGGTGGAAAGGACCCCAATCTGAATATTTGACCACCAAGATTGAGCTACGGCCTTCCTTTGGGGACGAGGACGTTTCGAGGAACCTTTTCTGTAGTGTAACATTACGTTACCAAAAAAATTTGCTGCAATGCGGCCCACCAACATTATGTAACCCTGGTATTTTCTCTAGCTTAACTAGGTACTAATAAAATTATGTAAACACCAGATTGATCGACCTGTTATTTTGATTAACCCTACAATGCGCGCTTACATTTTGCTTGGTAGTTTTGCTTATATGTACAAACCATTTTCATATTATTTATATAATTTTTTTAAACTTGTGTTTATCAAGGGTTTTTAATTTAAACCCATTTGATATTTTGGGATGTGTGTAATCATTTTTTTTGATTTTGATTTAAGATTTACTTTTACCTCACGCATAATAATATGATTGATAAATAAATATAAATATTACTGATTTTACACTGTAATATTTGTTTGATATTATTACCCTTGACTGATCCCTGAGGCTCAGGAGTGATCACCTTGCCTTCATGTAAGTAACGATCAAGATAACACTGCGTCATGATGCAGTGCCCTATGCACCATTGGGTGTGGATAGGGGTTAGAATAATCAATTCTAAAAATGAGTTTGCAATATTCATTTCCTCTTTATTTTATTGTGACGTTTGCATTTGTTAAAAAGCGATTAAAAGTATTTTTATGAAAACTTTAAAAAATATTTATTTTTTTATTTGAAAAATAACATTTCTGGGATCCATAATGATATTCCTCTAGTGTTAAAAATATCTATTATTTTGAGAAATAAAAAGACTTTGTTTTTTGATCCACTCACATCACAATCACAATGTGAGTGAATCAAAAAAGTCTTTTTATTTCTCAAAATAATATATCAATAAGATCTACAAATTAATGTTTTCAATATTCAAAACATTAAAAATATCTACTAAGAAAAGTGAAAAAAACATCTACCAATAAATATTACAGTTCCACCATCTAAGAGCATGATGAAGAAGGATTTTCGTATTCAATTCTATAAATGTTAGTACAGTACGGTAATAATCAAATAGAAGTCGTGAAATCACTACATTCTAAAGGGTATGATTAATTTCCTTATAAGGCCAACATACTACTTAGCTTGATCGGTTAAAGCAGCGGACGCAATATCCGAATGTCCTGGGTTCGACTCCGAAGCACGCAGCTACTTTTCTTTAAGTTATTGTTGTAATCATCTGCTTTTAAAGAATTGTTCTTTCGTCAATAATAAAAATATATTACGTATTAAAACATCAAATCCATTAAATGCATTTTCCACAATTTATTCTTTCCCTTGTGCTCCACATGTAAACTTGTTTTGAAAGAGCGAAAGTACATCAACTTTTTATTTGTATAGCCATTAGTTATTTTAAATATAAGATACATAAGGGATGATTCCCTCGTCGCTTAAGCGGCTTACATATATCCTGATTTGGTACAAACTCCGCTCTGTACATTAGCCGAGGGTATCATGGATACATGGTATATTTTAAGACTTCGTGTGTATATGGTTTTATGTTATTTTTCCACTACAATATTTGTGACAAATGTGCTCCAAGTCGCTAAACTGTAAAATATCTCTTCGTATCATGCGAAAATTAAATTACAACATTTTTGGTTAAAAATATACAGGGTGTAGCAAATGACAATATAGGGGAGGAGGGTAAAATAGGATCACGGTATAGTGGGACCGCTCTCGTCCAATATAAGATAATGGTTTAAAGCTACGAAAACAAGGCGCTTGTATCGAATTTTCATATCATGTGGCCTCCAAATAATGTAACCCTATCCACACTGTTATTTTTGTTACATAATTTATTTTATTATTTTGTGTAAAAAATGTGTAAACAACCTCAAATTCCTTTCGTGTAAAGTACTGTTTTAGGACATCTGACTTTGTTTATCATTTTTGGATTGATGTAGATAATTCTGCATTTGCATCTAATACCTTCACTTGTATGTATTGTTCGTATATTAAAGCCTCTGAAAATGTGATGTAAGTAAAGTGGATATAAAAAATACGGTGAAGTCGAGTTTTTCACTCCTAATTTTGTCCGCCTCCGTAGTGTTATGGTCAGCACGTTCGGCTACCGTTCTGGAGGTCCCGGGTTCGATTCTCAAGGGGGGTAAAATAAATATAAGTGATTTTTTCACGGTCATATTTATTCAATATTACCCTGGACTGGTACCTGAAGCGGAGGGCTGATCACCTTTCCTTCATGTGTAAACAATCAAGATAACACTGCGTTTATATGACGCAGTGCCCTATGCACCATTGGGGTGCGGATAAGGGTTTTATTATCATTATTAATAATTTAAAAGAGATCCTGTCTCGATTTCCTATCTCTTGAATATTTTTTTAACATCACTCTGGATTCGTTCCGAAAAACAAGACTTGCTTTGGTTGCTTAAAATTAAGGATCAGTATAAAGCTATGGCATATATTTGCCTTTGCACCATTTAACGTAAAATAAGAATTTTATTTAAAATACGTCAACTTATTTTGATTTATCTTTTTTCTCTTACTTTTATATGATCGCTTGATATACCCAGCCAAGTGTTGCTGTAGCTTGATTTGGTCAAATTGAAAAGAAAAGAAAGAAAAAGTACCTGCACCTAATATATAAAATAATTTCGAAGCAATGAACAATAGCAAGCAATTAATGAATAGGAAACAACAACGAAAAATGCTAAATGGCAGCAACTGTCAAGAATTACCCTTTTTCTGATAAAAAAAAACAAAGAGTTATATTGTGAGTATTACTGCTACGTTCAACAGATGTCACTGCCATTACAGTGAAAAAATATGTTTTAAAAAGGGAAATTTCACATGGCAATGCAATATTATGGTAAAATTTCGAAGCAATCCGCGAATTACTTAAGGAGTTTTAAGATTTTGAACAAACGAATATTTAGGTTTTTATTTATATAAATTCATTTATATCAAGCTATTAAGGTGATCTCAATACTCCAAAAAGAAAAATTAGGTTTAAAAATTAAGGTTAAAGTACACCGGGATCTTGCGATAAATTAAGGTCACTCGTTATTATGAATGACAACCTTATTATTTTTATAATTCAAATAATGTATTTCTTATAATCACATTTAAATGAAAATGACACATTGAAATGACAAGATAATAACACGACCTATTATATAAAGCAATGCAAATACTAATGATGTCCAGATGCAAAATATTATCATTAGTACAAGTATGTAACGTATGACTTTTTATGTACATAATTTATATTTGAAGTTTGTGATTTTCCATTTTAAATTAAAATATTACATTGTTTTAATTTTAAGATTTTTTATTTTACCTAGTAGGAGACACCTGAAAATATTTTTTTTTAAATATTTATTGAAATCATTTTTCACATTTTTTTATTTCGCAAAATGTGGACACACTAACAAATTGTTAAAATTAATCCTTTATAATTATCAAATCATAAACTGAATAATTTGTAAAACACTAAATTATAATAAATAAATAACAGAAAAATGTTTTACAATTTTACCATCCTAGGCAGCCTTATTTTGAAGCTGAATTCTTGAGGTTATATTCATAAATTTTCCCAAAAGTTTGAAATTTCAGCAAATGGATCGGACACTAATTTTAGATCGTTATCTATCAGGAGACACTTCAGGTCCTCACATTCTGTCATTGGTTCCCATACTGTTGGTAGAATACTGCATTTTTCAGGAGTTGGATTCCTTAAAAAAAAACGATGAACGAAATAATTAATTTTGAAACCCTATCTTATATATGTTTACATATATACATATGTATATTTGTAAACATGTTATAATGTTAAGTGATCACTTTGTGATTGATAACCACACTATCATCGTTAATCTAACACCATATTTCATTAATCTCATGACGATAGCCGTGTGAATTCACTGAAGCCATTTTTTGTTAGATTGGAAAAGCTTTTATTTAGCAGACAGCCTATGACAGTTCATAAGCACTGTAAATACTCAGACATTCGTATTTTTTTATGTTGAGTTGTCAAAAATATCAAAGTGGAAAAACCTAGATTTAGACACACTCAAAATGTTGTAAATAATGTCAATTTAATTACCCGTATTTTGCGAAATTCGTCCACATAAGTATAATTCTTTTTGATAGAAGTGCATCTGGTCCATCAAGAGGAAGGTTATTTAATTGCATCATGTCAAATATATAACCAAGTTCATCCGCGTGAGCAGCTCCCTCGTATTCTAATCCCTCCAAACGGAACAAATTCCTCGATCCGCTGTACTGAAACTTGTAATAGAAAACGGACGAAGAATGTTCCGAGTGTAGTCTTATTCCTTTTGTGACATCTTTAACAAACATATAATCTCCACAAATATCAGTATAACTATCAGAAATGTTCTCTCTACTCGGAAAATAATACTGTTTCAGTTTTTTTTCAATCTTTTGGATGCCTTTTTGTCCACGTGTCATTTTTAGTTCATCTGGAATGAATGGCGTGATATCTGGAATACGATTCTCAGCGATAGCTTTCTCAGCCTGAGGAATTGCAAAACCTGGTACTCTTAATATTATTCCTTCCTCAGAGTTCAATCCGAATATCATAGGAACATTATTGAAATTTCCCGATTCCAACAGATCTATTGGTGCTTCTGTAATAAAAGCATTTGGGTTTGGAAGATATTTTTCAAGAACTGGGGCAAACGCCAACATTGTTCTACCGGCAAATATTGGCGATAAAGACCCCATTACAATATCTTTTTCCGGAGCATTCATCAAAAAGTTATAAACTTCTTCTTCATCTTTAGATTTCAATCCCAAAGACTCTGCCAGTTCAAAAGCAACACTCAACGGATCGGTTTGTAATGCCCAAGGACAGATACTTGTTCCAGACTGTAAAATGGCTCCATTAAATAAACCCGATGACATTGGAGACAAAACTTGATAGTGTACTGAGGCCGCTCCTGCGCTTTCTCCAAAAATAGTGACTCTGCTAGGATTTCCGCCAAAACTGTGTATATTATCGTGAACCCACTCTAGAGCAAGAGATTGATCTTTAAGTCCAGCATTTCCTGGAACATCGGGAGTTTGCATCGATAGAAACCCGAGGGCTCCTAGTCTATAGTTCAGCGTCACGACAATAACATTTTGTTCAATAATGAAATTAGGACTATATACAGTTGGACCACCGTCTCCTAAAATGAAACCACCACCATATATCCAAACCAAAACTGCTAAATTTCCATCATTCTCCTTAGGAACGTACACATTTAAAAAAAGACAGTCTTCCGTTCCGAGATAAGCTTTCCTGAACAAGAAGTCGTTCTGCGGACATTCATTTCCCACGGCAGTCGCATTCAGAACTCCATCCCATTCTCCCGCTGGTTCAGGATTCTGGAAGAGGTATATTATAATTTAACACCCTCCTTATCATTCATGGTTCACTTTGTGTAATACCACTTTAATAAACACTAATTCGTGACTACCGGTTCAGAATAATCATTCCATCATCCAGTCATTAAAATTAAATAATTACGGTTTTACATTTATACAAAAATATAATTTTGAAAGAGAAAAGAAGACAAATGAATCACAATGGGAATATTTTTAAAAGTAGACTTAAAGTTAAATCTTTAATATGGTATTACACAAAGTGAACAATGAATGATAAGGAGAGTATTTTACCATACCACAAAGTTAACAATGCTTTTAAAATACAAAATATATTATATTTTTCTTAAGCTGAAAAACAAAGAATCTTTTTAATTTAAAAATAGGGTTTGTGCACTTACTTTGAATCGTAGTCCACCAACAGGTGGCTTAGCATAAGGAATTCCTTCAAAACTGTTATATTCAAAGCCATTTTTGGTGGTAACGATTCTGCCTTGTAATACTCCTTGAGTTACAGTGACCATAGGACCATCGGTATTTTGAGCATGACACCTTAAAAGAACATTATATTTTAGCCATTTCAACATATGTAGATGAAAAGAATGTGAAATTCTGGATATTTACAGGGCTTAAGACCTCTCATAGGCTGGTCAAGTGATCACTTTATACACGTTTTACATTCACCATTATTTATACCCATAGTTGACAATCAAACTACAAAAAAAAATTGAAACTTATATCATTAATTTCATGTCACTTCATGTAATGAGCGAATGAATGTAGTAGAATGATGTATTTTACACTTAACAAACATACGATAGGTCAACATTCACCATTATTTATACTCATTATTGACAATCACAATACAAAAAATTTTGAAACTCTTATCATAAATTTCAAGTCACTTCATGTAATGAGTGAATGAATGTAGTAGAATGATGAATTTTACACTTAACAAACCTACGATAGGTCAACATTCACCATTTTTTATACTCATTATTGACAATCACACTACAATTTTTTTTAAAACTCTTATCATAAATTTCAAGTCACTTCGTGTAATGAGTGAATGAATGTAGTAGAATGATGAATTTTACACTAAACAAACCAACAATAGGTCATAAGCCCTGTGAATATCCAGACTTCAATATTTTTCTTCATCTATGTTAAAAAATACATTCGCTTTGACATTTAATAAAATATGTATCACTAGGTATATGATTAACATTTAAATTTATTGTTTAAAAATAAAACATCGAAGTATTAAAACTTTTATTTAATAATAATAATAATAAAACCCTTATCCGCACCCAACGGTGCATAGTGCACTGCGTCATATAAACGCAGTGTTATCTTGATCGTTTACACATGAAGGAAAGGTGATCAGCCCTCCGCTTCAGGTACCAGTCCAGGGTAATATTGAATAAATATTAGAGTGAAAAAATCACTCATATTTCTTTTTACCCCCCCTGGGAATCGAACCCGGGTCCTCCAGAACGGTGGCCGAGCGTGATGACCATTACACTACGGAGGCGAACAAAATTTATTTACTATTATAATACACAAAACTTACTTGTTTCCGAAAAAGTTCAAAGAAATTAACGCAATTAAAGCTCTGATAACAAAATATGCTCCTTTTCCCATTTTAATTAATAATAACAGATATCACACTCGGAACGGATTAACCGACTCCTTGTTAAGAAATGACTATCAAGTAATTCATAGATTACTATTTATATATGCATTTCGAGATTCCTTGTATATTGTTACAAGTTGCACATATACACTGTGATGATAATAATATGTTTAAACAGATGTAAAGAAGATAAATATACTCTTCTGTATATTTAACTTCTACAAACTTGGAATACATTACCGAACACAATTCTTGTAGACCTAAAACAATATACGGTTTATCATGACTAATTACTGTAATTAAATTAATTTTGAAGAAACAATTCGCGTAATTAAGAATCATGTCAATATTTATCTTTCAACGGTAATTTTTATAGCTCGTTTTGTATAATAATTAGTATAATAATAAAAACAAACTAGGTGGACCAAAAATTTACAGTAGTCAAAGCGGCGACTGGAAAACTGCTGTCATTTTTTAATTTATTTGTAAATAAGATTTAACGAAATTTTCCAATTTAAGTAGTTACGAAATAAAAATACTTTTTTACGTACATTTTTTCAAAAGTATGATCAAAGAAATATTTCTTTAATTTAATTTTATCAAAAAATTTGTGACACTGTTTTACCCTAAAATGTATTTGGAATCAAAGATAGGTAATTTGGGTCTGAAGCGGTTTAAATGTCGTGCAATTACTAGAAAATAGACTAAAAGAAAATTTAAAATTTGTTAAATATCACAATAAACATAACATTGTCATTAATTTATTTATTTTTGCCATAGAATTTCAAAATTCGTGGGAAATTGAGCAATTTTGTTCATTGATATAGTAAGAGTATATGAAGTATTACGTACGTACCTACATTTTTTTTTTAATATTCAATTTCTCATGACTCAACATTTTTTGCCAGTAATAAACGATGTTATATTGAAAATATCAAATAACCTTCAATATTGATCTTTATGTCTTTAAAGAATGAAAACCAGGCATATAACGATTTTTATTTATTTATTTTTTTACAAAAATGTTAATAAAATTAGTATATAACCACTCACCGAGATTTTTACGTCTACCGGTTTCGAGACGTACCCGTCTCTTCGTCAGGACAATCACTAACACAGCATGCAAACAATACTACCCTTCACCACCATAGCACCATTTACACACTCAAAACTACACAAAATGTCTAACACATGCGATTTTTGGTCGACCCGAAGACCAACATGCACTATAGTTTTCAATACAGACATGCGTTACGAGCCGAGGTTAAACGTATATTAGGCGTATTAAACGTATATTATAACCTCGGCTCGTAACGCATGTCTGTATTGAAAACTATAGTGCATGTTGGTCTTCGGGTCGACCAAAAATCGCATGTGTTAGACATTTTGTGTAGTTTTGAGTGTGTAAATGGTGCTATGGTGGTGAAGGGTAGTATTGTTTGCATGCTGTGTTAGTGATTGTCCTGACGAAGAGACGGGTACGTCTCGAAACCGGTAGACGTAAAAATCTCGGTGAGTGGTTATATACTAATTTTATTAACATTTTTGTAAAAAAATAAATAAGTAAAAATGACTAACCAGAAAGTAAATGCTTTAAATATTAATAATATTGAGAAGATTTTTATTTTATTTTAAAATACTTTGATTAACAATTAGCATTTTTTATAAATTTTATTAAAAAAAAAATATTTAGAAATTGTCTTAATAATTTATAAAAAACACTGTTTTATTTTAAGGATAAATTATTAATACATATATCGTAGTCGTACAGGAGAAAGTGACCAACTAACAAAATGCAAAATGTTCAGGAGGGCCATTTAAGTCACTTTTACTTGGCAATAAAATAAACATCAATGCAGTCAGTCTTTTTAACAAGTCAAGATATCATACATCTAAGTTAAAAATCTTTTGGTTTTTTTCAGGGCAATATTAAGCAATATTAGCTAGTAAGATATCAAAAAGCCAATGATCACATTTTTGTCACGGTTTGCAGTCAGCGAAACTAACAACGAGATGACAAATTTACTCTTTACTTATACACCCACTCAATATTTTAGCTTAATACAATTTTTAAATAGATATGTATTGGGATGCGATTGGTGATATTTTCGTTATATTTATTTCACGCGTCGTGGACAGATTTTAAAATAATTATTTATTCAATTCATTTTTAGTTACTGTTAATGTCAAAACCCATCAACAGGTCATATATGACGTGGCCGAATGACACGATTAATGGTATTTAGTTTGTAACTACACTCCTAATCCATATACCAATATATCATTTATACAGTTTCCAAAAGTCCGTAGGCAAATATGACAAAATGTTTTTGAACAGGTGTTTCAATTTTTGGTGTATTGGGATTTGAATTCATAATTACCGATTTTAAAACACAAATTAATATGCTGAAAATGTATAATTATAATGGAACACCTTTGAAACATAGATATTTTTAAAAAATAATTATAATGGTGAACCTTTGAAACATGGATATTTTTAAAAAATAATTAAAATGGTGCGCTTTTAAAACATGGATATTTTCAAAACATAATTTTAGTGGTGTGCCTTTGAAATATGGATATTTTTAAAACATAATTTTAATGGTGCGCCTTTAAACATAAATATTTTTAAAACATAATTATAATGGTGCACTTTTGAAACATGGATATTTTTAACACATTGTGTCGGGCTGTGGTCCCGTGGTTAGTGTCGAGGACTCTTAAGACAGAGTTTCTCGGCTCGAACCCACTCTATCACAATTCGATACCTATTTCTAATAATGAGTTGCTTAGGCTCACAGAAACAGTATGAAATCGAAATATTTATATTAGTAATAAGAACACAAATAATTTTTTTTTAAATTGCTTTAATAATAAATATTGATAAATCTTTCGAAATAACAACTAATCTAATATCCTAAAAGATCATAGCAGAATTTTCTCCATTTTGATAGGTCGTCTCTCCCATTCCTTTCTATTTCTTTATCTTTCTTGTACTGCAACCATTCCTTCCGAATATCTCTATCCATTGGTCCCCAGTCATATGTTGGGGAAAATGCGGAGTGAATTTTCTGAAAAATTCAAAATTGTAACCATTACCTACCAAGATACCAACATGACAATAATTTTATTAAAATATTGCAATTTTAAGTGAAAGAGTAAAGTAACTCAGTTGAAAATGCTTAAAATAAAAAAGGCTACCAATGCTTAATTTTAAGTAATAACAAAATAACTGTGGACATAAAAGAGGGAAACTTTCAACCACTCAAAAATTCGTTTACATCGGTTATTTTTTTAATAAACCCACGAAAGAGAAAGAGCAATAATAAATTAAAAGCCAGCTCAAATCAACCATAGATGTTATTGCAAACACATGCACATATAATTCACCTCGCACATGAAGCGAGGTGAATTATATCAAATATCATTCACTCCTTTCAACAACGCCATATTTCATAAACATTGATTTTTCAGGAGATCGTTTTTAAAGTTTAAAAATATTATAAAATGTATTAAAAATAAATATCAAGCCACTTTTTGAACTTTTTACTATGTAACAGATCTTTTTAGGTAAAATATAGAGGTTTTTTTTTCTCCATTTGAAAAATATTTAATATACTTTAAAAAAAAAACTAAACAATACCTTTTCGTCAAAATGTAAAAATAAAACTTTCTGTCCTGTAGCGGGTAAATGTAAAGTTAAAAATATGCCGCTTTTGCTGGGATATAGTACATTTTCCTGGCATTCCGAAAACAAACACAACTGAAAATTAAACGATTTTTGATATTTGACGTTGTTGAAAGGAGTGAGCGATAGATGAGTTTGATTATGACAAAAATTTCAGTTTGGTTTTCAATTTCGGGTAGAATTGTAAATGTTATACGCGTATAAAGTGATCACTTAAACCACCCAATGACTGGTCGTAAGCCCTGGAAATCTCTCAAACTTTCGTATCCTTTTTCATCTTTATTGAGATGTCGAAATGTACAAAATATCTTTTTTTAAATTTACAATTTACAGGTGTACAATTTTGTAATTTTAGAACCCATCATTGAAATTAAAATAATTGAAGGACTTATTTCTGGTACCAACTTGAAAGCAGATTCTCAGACGAAATAAAGATAATTTTTATCCTATTACTTACATTCCTAACTCCCGGTATGTGTCTACGCCTATAGAAGGCTAAACCAGCAAATATGGGAATCTGAAGAAATCCAAAAATTGACAAGATCCAACCGCATACTGAAAATCAATGAGAAATGAAACAAAAGCTTTATAGTTTAAACAAATCCATTTCACGAAAATTTTAGAACTTTATTTTTGTCTCAATAAATATAAGCATGTTCTTTTTAAAACTAGCTTCACCTAGCGACGCATTGCTATGGCTCAGCCTGATTAAACGCAAAAGAAAGAAAAGATAAATCATACAACTCTAGTTTGTTCACTTTCAAATTGCTTGTGAGCACACAATATTTCAGCGGCTATCAAGAAGCACGCCGTCCGCCATGAGCAATATAAATCATACGCGTATTGCTGTCACATGCAATAGACGGCATTAATAAGCTGTTCATTAAAAAAAATCGTACATAATAATATGCTAGTGGGTTTATAATATTTAAGCAGCTGTCAAGAATCACACTCCCCACCATGTAATGGTGTATTGCTTTACATGCAACAGATGGCACTGGCATTGAAATCCGAAAAGCTTTTTTTTAAATGCTTCATAAATAAAAACACGCGCGGATTCGAATAAAACGTTTCAAACGTGTCAAAAATTCAAAGTAATGGATTAATAACTGTAGAATATTGAAGATTTTGAACAAAAGAACATTTATATTTTCATTTATAACGGTATTGAGAACTCAAAATAATAAATACGTATTTATTCTTACCTAGTGCACTGGTTGGGTATGATGTGCCCGAATATTTAAGGGGTTCTAGTGTTACAAAAAAATAAATCAATATTACAATCAGCGTGCAAGGCGTAACTATGACCCAAGATAATCGCCAAAATATTCCAATTCTTTTCGCCAACATGAACTCGACGTCGTCCATGAGGTTTTTTATTCCTGAAATAATATTAATAATAATAATAAAACCCTTATCCGCACCCCAATGGTACATAGGGCACGGCGTCATATAACGCAGTGTTATCTTGATCGTTTACACATGAAGAAGAGGTGATCAGCCCTCCGCTTCAGGAACCAGTCCAGGGTAATATTGAATAAATATTACAGTGAAAAAATCACTTTTATTTATTAGACCAACCCCCTGGGAATCGAACCCGGGACCTCAAGAATGGTAGCCGGGCGTGCTGGCCATTACACTACGGAGGCAGACATTCCTGAAATAAAGACATAGAAAAAATCAGTGTACCCATTTATTATGTTAATAATATAATTCTGATTATAAATTTCTATGTCATTCCTGAAATAAAGACATAAAAAATTATAATCAGAATTATATTATTAACATAATAAATGGGTACACTGATTTTAAAAGGAGTTTTCAGTGGGGTGAAAAACTTTCATTTATATTATTCATTGATTTGGCTTTAACTTTGTGGAATGACATGATGATAATAATAAATTAAAAACTTGTATTATACCACTAATTGAATTTTATACCACATGACTAGTTTTGAAAATTTCAAATGTTTTCATCGACAGTTGATCACAAAAACCAATGAACATATAATCATTTAGGTATTGGTAGAGGTGGGAGGGGTAATAAATAGAGGGAGGGGGGTTAAGAGATGGGTCTTGGTTTAATGGAAACATAGACAATAACGCTCAATAAGTGGTCTAATAAAAGTGTTAAACGTTTCATAATCAATATTCATTTGGTTAAAAATTTCATCACACATATCGCTCACTCCTTTCAAAAACGTCATAAATCAAAAATCGTCAATTTTCAGTTGTGCATGTTTTCGGAATGCCCAGATATATATATCCCAGCAAAAGCGGCATATTTTTAAACGTAATATTTACCCGCTAAAGGGCAGAAAGTGTTGTTTTTGCATTTTGAAGAAAGGGTATTGTTTAATTTTTTTTTTTAAATATACTAAATATTTTTCAAATGAAGAAAAAACCTTCAGGTTTTACCCGAAAAGATCTGTTGCACAGTTCAGTAAGTGGCTTGATATTTATTTTTAATACATCGTATTATATTTTTAAGCCTTTCAAAACGTTCTCCTGAAAAATCAAGTTATTTTATTTATGACGTTCTTAAAAGGAGTGAGCGATGTGTATATAAAATCAACAAAAAAGATACAGAACACAAAACTATCAAATAAAAAAAACCTTTGAAATACTGGACAAGTCTGGTAGCGTGGTGTAAATTGTAGAAAAAAACCTTGGATAATCTTTATCTTTTAATATAAAAAAATCAACTAGCAACTGATACTTAAGTATTGATACATCAACATAGATGAAATATGAGAAAGTATAGGCATTAACAAGGCTTACAATCTGTTATAGGTTTGTTTTAGTGATCACTTTATACAGTGTAACATTCGTCATTCGACCCAAGATATACAGTCACAACAAAACTCAAATTTGGGATTTGAGTAGTGAAGTTGTCAATCATAGGTAGAATGGTAAATGTTACACATAGATAAAGTGATCACTTACATCAGCCTATGACAGATCGTAAGCACTATGAATGCCCAGACTTCCATAATTTTCTTCATATTTATTGAGATATCAATAAAAATCGTGAGATAAGAAAATTCTTTAGTAGGGCAAAATCTAGAACGAATTATGTTTTTTTAGCTTACATTGCGAATTATTTATTTATTTTTTAATTCGCGAAGGAACAAAAAAATGACAATCGTAAAATATTGTTAATACTAGTAGCTAAGCAAACGAAAAGAAAAAAAACTTCTCATGCTAAGAGAGCACTAAATACTTTTGACTGGTAACAGTCGTTAATAGGTGACTATTACCAGTCAAAAGTATTTAGTGCTCTCTTAGCATCAGAAGTTAACAGGGAGAAAATTAATAGAGCTCTCTTACAAGTCTATGTGTATAACAATATTGATACTTATTTTAGATAATTTATTTAGCGTTAGTTTCGTCAAGCGGGCTTACAAAGAAGTGGATATATGATGATGATAATGATAGATTAAAAAAAAAAACGTCGAAATAAGAAGAACCGCATTATTATGCCCTATTCTTGGGCTGGAAAAATGTCCAAGATGTTGGGCAGGTGCCTCCCTGAGCGATAATTACGCCGGAGAGCAGCTTATACGAGTATATTTCCCTTTTTATCCCAAATATTTCAGTCATCTACCCCCTAACTGTCAATTTCTAACAAATATAATTACTTAGTTTTATTAGACTTCTTACCGTATATCCATACAATAGCTGATAATTGAGCGATTCCCAGCACAAATGTAATAACTGATACACCATGATGATCAACTAGAGCAAGAATAAATTGACCACCCTGAAAAGAATACCATATATCTAAAACAAAATAGCATATTGCTGCCATTCTTTTTAATAGATAAATACTAAGTATTTAAATGTAATTTAAATAGACATTAAATTATATTAAATAAAAATATATGAAAACAAAAACAGAATTTGTGTCAGGTTGTGGTCCCGTGGTTAGTTTCGCGGACTCTTAAGTCAGAGTTTCTCGGTTCGAACCCAGTCTACCACAATTTAATACTTATTTCTAATAATGAGCCGCTTAGGCTCACAGAAATAATATGAATTTTAAATATCTATGTAAATAATAAAAACACAAATATTTCAATTTAAAAATTGAATAAAAAAAAATTTCAAGCAATATGATTATTTTACATTTTTAACATCTCAACATAGATGAAAATCTGGATCTTTAGAGGGCTAATATAGGCTAGTTAGGTGATCACATTACACACGTGTAAGATTCACCATTCTACCCATGATTGTCATCCACAGTACTCAAATTTTGGAAGTCGTACATTTGTTTATGATGAATCTCATGACGTTCTGTGATTGAGTTGAAGACAGCCATCTATGATTTGATTTAGAAAGCTTGAAACGTTAGCCCTGTAAATACCCAAATACCAAAATGTTGCGAATATGATTGTCGCTCGTCCTAATCCTTCTTCTGCACTGATCACCTTTGCTCCAGGCATCAAACTGGATCCTTTTCCTGTGATTTGGTAAATGTCCATTCACTAACGAAGAATTTCTATCTCAACTAAAGTTTATTGAATAAATATTGCTTAAGTAATATATGTGTCGCCTACTTTCAAAATCCGCCAGATCCATGTAAGTCGATTTTACAAAAAATGCAAAATTCTCCGGGTAACATTTATGTTTCAAAGATTTGTCTATCTTTATATAAAATATTATGAAATAGAGGATTTTCGCATTTTTTTAGAATTATATTCAGTTTTTAAATAAAACACGAGAAACAAACCGATGATGACGTCATCTTAATGTTTGACCTATCCCCGCTCTCTGATTGGCCGATATGGGTCAGAAGGCAAGTTCCATGAATATAGCGGAATTTGAAATACAAAGCTGTTTTTAAGTATTTTTTGGCAGGATTTCCAAGTATATAAATATTTTAAACAATAAAACCCGTAATTGGCGTATTTATTTTAACATCTTATAAAATTGGATCTGGCGGATTTTGAAAGTAGGCGACACATATCCCTTTGAGTTAATTAAATAAATAACGGTATTTACCGGAGTGGTGTAAACCACGCCCACTGAGAAACCCATAAGTGAGACGCATACAGCAACCGTCCAGTTAGGAACGGAGGGGAATCTGTCCTTGATGGCAGTGATGATGCAGGATGCCATACCCACGATGGATCCCAGAGCGAGGATAAACATCATGAAGAAGAATAGGAATGAAAATAGCTGAAATTAATAGACTACAGCTACAGAAGGTATCGAACACAACATAGCCAAGAACTTTCATTCATATTTTATATATGAAAAACATTTTTAACTTTGTGATATGGTAATATAACACTCTCCTTATCATTCCTCGTTCACTTTGTGTAATACCACTTTGATCAAAGTGGTATTACACAAAGTGAACGAGGAATGATAAAGAGAGTGTTAACTTTTGCTAAGCCTAGTGTGATTCAGGTTTTACCTAAAAAGATCTATTGCACGGTAAAAAGTTCAATAAGTAGCTTGACGTTTATTTTTAATACATTGCTTGTATATTTTTTAATTATTTTTAAACTTTAAAAACTTTTTTGATATTTGACGTTGTTGAAAGGGGTGAGCGATATATGAATTCTTTCTTGTCTATTAAGAGAATAAATGTATATTTAATTATGAGAGGTGTATGTGTGTGTATGTGAGGGTGGGAGTAAAATGGTGGGGGAATGGTAAAATACAGGAAGGAAAAGGACAAGAATACAGACAAGTTTAAGTTTCAAAAATTGATGAATGGGTATTCGATAGAGGGCAGGATATTGAACGTTACACAGGTGTACAAAGTGATTACTAAAACCTGACAAATGCTAGGTAATACGCCCTAGAATGCTTAGACTTCCATCTTCCTTCATACATAAAAAAACATAGATGCTTCATCTCAAGTCGAGACACCTTTAATGTTAAAATCCTGTTAATGTGACAAATTGGTTGGTTCATCTACAAACTTACCTGTGGAACTGAAGTAAACATTGAAATGGCGGCTGGATAGGATATGAAGGCCAGCTCAAACCCTCCTCTGACCACCTTTTCTACCGGAACACCGAGAGACGTGGAAAGGTTCCCCAGAATGCCAAACACGGTGCATCCGGCTATCAGGCTGGTAATCGCGTCCATCGTCGTGATTATCATGACGTCACTAAAGCAATGAAACAATTTTGACTATTCAACATAGATGAAGAAGAATATGGAAATCTGGGTTTATACAGGGCTATCATCTGGCTGTTTAAATCTCACTTTATACAGTGTCACATTCAACTATCAACCAACTCATACATATCGCTCACTCCTTTCAACAACGTCATATCAAAAATCGTCGATTTTATATTGTGCATGTTTTCGGAATGCCCATAAAATGTACTATTTCCCAGCAAAAGCAGCATATTTTTACTTAATATTTACCCGCTAAAGGGCAGAAAGTGTTGTTTTTGCATTTTGAAGAAAAGGTATCGTTTAATATTTTTTTTAAAAACTAAATATTTTTCAATTGGAGAAAAAACATTCAGGTTTTACCTAAAAAGATCTGTTGCACAATAAAAACTTCAATAAAAGGCTTGATATTTCTTTTTAATACATTATATTATATTTTAAAACGATCTCCTGAAAAATCAAGTTTTTTTTTAAATATGACGATGTTGAAAGGAGTGAGCGATATCATGAATTTCGCGTGCATGGACGTAAATGAACGTCCAAAGTCTGTCTGTCAATTGGTATAATGTAACTTATATAGCAATGGCATCTGTGGATATGTATTTTATTATAATTTTAAAATATTTCAAGAGGTGTTGTATTTCATTTTTATTATTTTTACATAATATCTATGTTCATAAAACATAGATTTCGTAGAAAAAAACCTGTAAAAAGAACCCACTCCCTAGGGAAAATTGGACATCAATTATTGTACTCCAGGAAAGGTTAATACGTTAAGAGAGTTAAAAATATCGTAAAAATCAGTGCATAAAAGTCGCTTAGTTCTAGATTCCGTAGTCAGCAAATTCTACGGTAGCAATACAGTACGGGAAGCGTAGTTCGCAAATCAATACACAGGTGAGTCTTGCGGCTAGACGCTCACTGACGTCACACCACGCGTCCCTACGATTTTAGTATAATGTAGGAAATTAAATTATTAGAGATAATTACTTTCTAACTCCCTTATTTCATTACAGGTTCAATAAGAAGCATGTATCTTTGTAAATACATTTATATTTTTTGCCAACAAAAATATTTCAAAAAATAATCCCTTGACTTAAAACGATTCCACTTTCTTTTCTCTGCCTCTACAAGTCACGAAAACACCTTCTTTTATTATGCCACAACCTTTTTTTAGGATGGTTGAACAACTTTCGTAAGGATTTGATCCAAAGAGCTTTATCGATAGAATCTCGATTCATCTGGTCGCTTGGTGATAATATCTTTCCATTTGTTATTTAAAAAAATCACTGGGTAAATATCAAGATGTTTAAAAAATCTATTGAGTGTTTTGATGTATTCCGCATCATCAACACCGCACAGTGTTCGAAAACGATGCGGAATGCATCGAAATATGTGTCAAAGTAGATTTAAACAAATAGTGGTATTTACCAATTAAACCTTTAATTAAATATATCGTAGTCATACAGGAGAAGTGATTAAGTGGATTTTTTACAAAAACGTTATCATTGACTATTTGATATCTTACTAGCTTAATATTGCCCTAAAAAAATCCCAAAGAATTTTAAACTTGGAAATATAATATATTGACTTGTTAAAAATGACTAACTGCATTGATGTTTATTTTCTTGCCAAGCAAAAGTGACTTGAATGGCCCTCCTGAACATTTTACGTTTTGTTAGTTGGTCACTTTCTCCTGTACGACTACGATATTATAAATTACCTTTAAGCAATTATTTGTATATATTCTTAGTAATGCATTACTTCCTAGCAGTTTTCTTTCTATAAACGTGAAAAGTGTGAATTATTTAAATGTCGCGTAGCGTTTTTCCCTACAGATTTTACGTAGGGTAACTTTTCCTATAAGCGTTTGCTTCCATTTCTCTTTCAATACAGTTTTTTTTAACTTATCTTTGATATCTAAGTGGAACCGATGCGCATAGCGCAGTACTCTTTAACTCAAACTTGTATCCAAGTATTTTACGATACAAGTGTAAAGTTCTTTTAAAAAATAAATTACCCTAAAAATGTGATAAAACTTATTTGATAATATCGCTCACTACTTTCAACAACGTCACAAATCAAAAAAACCAGAATTTTTAAGAGATTGTTTTTAAAGTTTAAAAATATAATGAAATGTATTGAAAATAAATATCAAGCCACTTATTGAACTTTTTATTGTGCCACAGATCTTTTTAGGTAAAATCTGAATGATTTTATTTTATAAATTTAATAAAATAATTAAACAATACATTCTTTTCAAAGTGCAAAAACAACATTTTCTGCCATGTAGTGGGTAAATATTAAGTTTAAAATATGCCGCTTTTGCTGGGATGTAGTACATTTTCTGGGCATTCCGAAAACATGCACAACTAAAAATTGGCGATTTTTGATCTATGACGTTCTTGAAAGTAGTGAGCCATGTGTTTACGTGCGGTATTTGTGAATGAGGATTTGTCTATGTTATATACACTCACCGATAAACATTATGCCTAAAGTTGTTGTAGGACGAGTACATAATAACGCTTCCGAAGCAAACGGATAGGGAGTAGAAGCATTGTGTGACAGCCGAATACCAGACCTAAAAAAAGTTTTGAAAAAAAAGTAAACAAATCACCAATGAATCAAAAAAATTATTCGTTTAAAAATGGCTCAAATATAACCAAAACCTAGACATAATAATGAATTTCGTTACAAATCAGGAAATGAAAACACACTGATACATACGACTCTCAACACTTTTTTGTATTTGTTTTGGGAATCCGTTTGTTTTATCTGAAAAGTTATTGAAATAGTACCTTTGTGTTAGTTTTTCTATTTAATTGATTAAGCGTTAACTTTGTGGAATTACGTGATTAAAACATAATTCACAAGTAAAAACACAAGGGTTCAAGTTTCTCAAGCCACGTTTTGTTCTATGGGGTACATGATGTACATGTTGAAAAAACTAGTCAGTTGTAGAGCTAGCTTTCAATCTGTAAAATCATTTTATCATTCTGCAGCATCAATAAGATCTTTGGACTTCCTCTATATGTCGTTCGAGGAAGATTCATTATAATTGGCTTGTTCACAATATGATCCAGTTCTCTGCTTTCTATATGCCTATAATAATAATAATAATAAAACCCTTATCCGCTTCCCAATGGTGCATAGGGCACTGCGTCATATAAACGCAGTATTATCTTGATCGTTTACATATGAAGGAAAGGTGATCAGCCCTCTGCTTCAGGTAGCAGTCCAGGGTAATAATGAATAAATATTATAGTGAAAAAATCACTTATATTTATTTTACCCCCATTGGGAATCGAACCCGGGACCTCCATAACGGTAGCCGAGCGTGCTGACCATTACACTACGGAGGCGTTACCTGGTATATGCCTATACCATCTTAATTATTTCTTATATTTTACTATTGATATGTTTATAATCTAAAATTTAAATCCTACCTTTGGATCCAGGATAGATTCAAACTTTGGTGTAAGGAAGAAGAAAAGGCCCGTACCAGCTCCGGGAAGGGTGACAGCTCGGAAAAAGAGTCCAATCAGGATGACGTAAGGAAATAAGGCGAGGAAGTAGGAATACTTCCCTGTAGCCTTAACTCCTTTCAGAAGGACCAGCGCCACTAACAACCACACGGCGAGTAGGTGCAAGACCATCTTCCAGTCTGGGGATCCGAGCCCACTGTCGATATTATCTATCTCTTGCAAAACGGTTTTTCTACAAACATAAAATCATCTCAACATAGATGAAGAAGGATTTGGAATTTTACATTTAGTTTTACTTGGTAAATATCACTATTTCTCTAAGTGACTCAGAAATCTACATAGCTACGGTTTATGCAACACCGCTTATCATTACTTTACTCAGGCTCCTACTTTTTAAGTTTTATAGCCTATGCCTACTCGTGAGTGGATTTACTCTTTATGTTTAAAGTTACTTTAATTGAATGTAATTCATTAGTGAAAATTCTATGCAAAGACACTCGCTACCTCGCTAGAGGCATTAGTTTATACATTTCATTGATTCTAAGTTAGCAGTGAAGATACTAAGGTAATCTATTGTGATGTGTGTTTCCATGCATCCTGCATTATTTTCAAACACCGTATAAAAGTGGTTTTAACCAAGTAAAACTTAAATTAAAAATGGATTGATAAATCCACAAAATGACAGCCAAATCAATTAAAGTGGAAAAATCAATGACGCGCTAATTAATTTTCTTTAAAACCAGGTAACATTTAATTTAATTGCATTTTTTTGCTTAAAACACCATTTATGTATCAAAAAACATTTTTTTCTTCGAAATAAATAAATATATGGTTTTGAAAAGAAAAGAGTTATTGAAAGGAAAGAAGTTACAAAAATTATTTAAAAAATATTTATTCGCCAAATTCCAATATATGTATGCTCGAAATAAATGAGCACGGACAACACGTGTGGCTTCTCGCGCAGCCGGTAGCGTAATGACTCTTCATATTTAAGTGTACGTACACCCCTAATGAAAAAATATAGAAGACTGGGTAAGTACGGGGTACACGGGCTGCTTCAAGTGATCACTTTATACATGTGTAACATTCAGCATTCTACAATACATTTTTTACAAAACCAACCATAGATGGTACCGAGAACTCAGATGTATAAGAAGGTATCAATCGACGGATTTATGTTTATTTATATAGAATGACTTACTGAAAATAGAAGTCAGCGGAACTTCTATTACTCGATGTATTGCGATCTGAGTCTGAAGAAGAATAACAAAATTCCCACTCGGGTTGACAAACGCTCCATGGAAGGGTGGCATTAAACGATTCAAACAGGAAGTAGAGAATGATGGCCATCAGAGATGAATAATACGTCAAAAGGCACGTCACGACACAGGCCTGACCACTTCCGGCACCTAGGGAGTTTTGACACTAAAATTAATTTTGTTTTGAAATAATTAAAAAGGCTATTATATTTTTAAAGCGTAAAATGAAGAGTTCACGAATTGGTGTAATCCTGGGTTTAACAGTAACAGACATCAATAGTTGGGTAGAGGATAGGCAATTGAGATGCTATGTATTTTTTTGACATCACAACGAAAATGAAGAAGAATATGGAAGTTTGAGTAATTACAGGGTTTACGACCTGTCATAGGCTGGTTAAATGATCATTTTACATAGGTGTAACATTCACCATTCTACCATTAAAATACTCATTCTTTCATTTTATTCTTCATCTTTGTTGAGATGTCAAAAATGTTCAATAACTCCCAAATGGAGAAACCCAGGTTTGTGAACACATTTTTGAAGTATTTTGACACACTCAAAAAAATTAAGTAGTTAAATGTAATTTGATATTGATTTTAATCTTTGATTTAAATAAAATTGTGTTTTTTTGGATTGCTTGGTGTTGCATAATGTTTCACTAAAATAATCTTAGAATCAAAGTATCTTTCATGTAAGTTAGAAAAAATATTTGGGTAGTATATAAAAAATTCAACAAGGTTACTTTCATTTAAATATACAAATATGGTATGTACAGTATTGTACAAATATCGTGACGCGTTTCGTCTTATTAAGACATTATCAAACAAAAAAAGAGTTCAATGATGTCTTAATAAGATGAAACGCGACACTATATACATCTTTGTACATATATATGTACAATGTCATATGTATTTCAAAAATCGACAATTTTCAGCCATGCGTGTTTTTGGAATGCTCAGATAATGTACTATATCCCAGTAAAAGCGGTATATTTTTAACTTAATATTTACCCCCTACAGGGCAGAAAGTGTTGTTTTTGCATTTTGAAGAAAAGGTAATGTTTAATTTTTTTTTAAATAAAGTAAATATTTTTCAACTGGAGACAAAACATTCAGGTTTTGCCTAAAAAGATCTGTTGCACAGTAAAAAGTTTAATAATTTGCTTTATATTTAATTTTAACACATTGTATTGTATTCTTTAAAAACAATCTCCTGAAAAATCTAGTTTTTTGATATGTGACGTTGTTGAAAGGAGTGAGCGATAAGTATTTGAATAAACATGGAATTCAATCCAATAGCCTTGTATAATTTGAATATGTTAACCAAATATTTAAAATGGAATTTATCCAACTGTCTGCAGTTACAATAAACAAGAAAAAAATATGTTTACCTCTCATTGCCGGACAAAAGTCGTACACCTTGATACTTCCCTTGCTGGAGAACTGTCCCATTATCGACTCGATGAAGTAGATTGGTTTCCCGACAAAAAACAGAACGAAGACATAAGGGATGAGGAAAGCACCCCCTCCATTATCGTAGGCCGCGAATGGGAACCTCCACACGTTACCCAGGCCTACTGACATGGCGATACAGGACATAAGAAATTGCAGCTCCGAGCCCCACGTGCCACGCTCTTGGTAGATGCTTTCATGTTTGGATTGGGCGTCATAGTCGGCATCAGCTGTAGGCACCATCGCGTTGCTTTGTTTGGTCTGAAAATAAATACATAAAGCTCATTCACGCAACAGTGGCCCAAGGTATGTATGGCATTGAATTTATTTATTCTTGTATTCTTCTTATCTCTTCTTCGTGTCCCTTATTAGGTTATACCAACGTTGGAGATCACTATGACAAACGCTTCGCGGTCCTGCGGCGTCCGGAACAACTCTTCCACTTCTCTCATCCCGGTCCAGTTGCGAATGTTGTGTAGCCACGATGTTTGCTTTCTGCTAGGTCCTCGGCGTCCTTTTATTTTTCCCATCATTATAATTTGCCGAATGTAATATTCTAGTACAACATTTTGAGTGTGTCCAAATACTTGTTCACAAAGTCTTGATTATCTCCAATTATAGGAGCTATTTTCATATTATTCATATTATTGGGACACACTCAAAATGTTGTAAATAAATTATCTGGTCAAATAAGCTTAAATAATAAAAATGAAAATGATATCTTCTGACGTTTCTCATGTGCGTGATTCCAATCCAGGATTCGGACCTCACATACTAATTAAGGTGTTTCTGCTCAATAAAAAGCTCCTTTTCATCTCACCAATGGATATCTTTAGTGAAGTTCTAGTGATTCAAGAATAATGTTTAAAAATTGGTTCAAATATAAAGAACTTCCAAGAATTTGAGTAGTGTGGTTGTCAATAATGGGTAGAATTGGTGAATTTTACACGTGTGTAAAGTGATCACTTAAACCAGCCTATGACGGTCGTCAGCCCCGTAAATGCCCAGACTTCCATATTTTTCTTCATCTTTGATGAGATGTCAAAAAAATAAAATTCCAGTATTGTAAGCCAGAAATCAGAAAGGAACAATTGAATATGTTAGGGATATCGTTCCGAAATGTTTTCTTACAATTATTTTTAAAAAGTATTAAGGTAGGTACCTCTTTCCTTCATAATAATTTATCTACGAAATAAAATAATGCAAAATAACATCATTTGAAATTTTGTATTACTTTCAAAAACACATCGTATATCATTTCAAAGTTAATTCATCAAAGAAAAATAACATACTTATAATTTCAGTGCGTTCGTATTATATTCAAGGTTATCCCCACAAGATTTTTATTCCATTTTATGTTTTGCGATTTGGGAGTAAAAAATTAAGAGTAAAAATATTTTTCAATACAAATTTTTACACCCCTTTGATTTCTTAGTAGTTTTAGGAATACCTTCACTTATTTTGTAATTTTAACAGACGAATAACATTTTAGAACAAATAAACAATCTATTCCAAATTATTTTGATACGTGAATGGTGTATTTGGATACAGAATTGACTGGTTGTTAGGATTCCTGATCATTGAAAAATAAATATTTATTTTTAATTGATGTTGGTGTACTTTTCATAACCCACTCAAAATGGGCTTTAAAAGTTTAAAAAAAAGAAAAAAAACCTTTTGGAAAATAGTTTCTTCAAACATTCTGTACCTAAATATTTTATTCCAGCTTTATTAATATATTAAATATAGTCACTAGTCTATTAACACATTTTCCATACCTTATAATATCTATAATCAGAATGTGATTAATATATTAGTTGTAATGATTCATCAAATTGTAATCATTAAGAATAATTAATCCTGATATTTCATGGTCGGGCGAAGTTGATGTTACTGAGAGGTTTGTGTATATACTGAGAATACTGCAAAAACTTTTCTCTCGAAAAAAATGAGTATTTTTTTTTCTAAATAATACAAAACATAAATCCCGAATCATGCTTTTGATTTCCAGAAAAAGTTTTACACCTTAAACTTGTTGGTTTACCAGAACAATATTACAATTGAATTTGAAAGTTGGAAATTTGAGTTAACGTAACTTTCAGAAACTTTTAAACTTTCACGTGCCAGAGCAACCTGTAATATTTTCATTTAATTTATCTTTCCAAAAAATTTCAACGTTCGCATTAAAATCTCAAATTATGACGCGTTTTTGGAATTTGTCATATTATCAATATTACATAAAACACATTTTTTTAAATGTGAACAGTTTTTTTTAACGTCATATAATACATTTTATTATTGTTCAATATAATTACTACAAATTGTTAAGGGAAATATAATTTTTAAGGGAAACCAATGGATTTTTTAAAACTATTTATTCATAAATTAAAGAGCAAAACGATAAGTGGTAAAAACATTAAAAAATCAACATTTTATATGATTCTTTCCATAAAAGGTTGCATATTATTTAAAAGTTATATATTATTTAAAAGTTATTATTTAAAAGTGTAATTATTATTATTATTTTATTTATTTAAGAATAATTGTCATTATGTATAGTTATTAATAAGTTAATAATAAATATGGTAAATGTTTATAGCGCCGTTTTTCTGGGATATCACCTCAAGGGTGATTAATACTTATTAATAATTATGTAAAAACATGAAAATTTTAATTTTCCATTGAAAATTAAATTAAATTAGTTATTTTGTAACACACAAACATATCTTATATCGAATACACATCTTTTGTAAATAAAGCGGACATATTCCAGTTTTTTTTCCAATGGTTTCAGAAAAGCAGTGCATTTAATTTTATTACATTAATATTATTTCTTTAGATAAATAACCCTACTTTCGTGTAAAACTTCTTCTTATAGCTTTCTGAAACAAATTCTTTACAAAATCGGAATTCAATGCACTTGAATTTTCATACAAAGCATAATTATTGTTCATTCTTCGCATTTCGAAGTTGTGCCACAGGACTCACCTAGGGGAATAGAGCCTACCGTGAGGGTGAATAACTGATAGGACTTAGATTGTCCGAACATGAATTTATGCATCCCATAAGGCAAGGGCCTGATTAGGGGAAAGCAATATAATTAAGCTTGCAATATCTAGACCAGCGATTCTCAAAGTGTGCTACACAGAGTCCTATCGCATCGTGATAACATTCATCGTGATAAGCAGGATAATATATACAATGTAGTTTTTTTCCACATTAATTATATTTGACCAGCAGCCGGGTTTCATCGTAACCGACATCAACAGTCTGATGATGTCGGTTAAGACGAAACCCAGATGTTGGTCAAATAAAATTTATGTGTAAAAAACTACAAAGTTGTTATTTTATTCTATAAAATGCAGTTCCACCAAGAAATTTCAGTACAAAACTTAAATCTACAATTTTGTAATGATGAAAAAATTTTCCTTGTACGAGGATGTTTCATATACATGATTATAGAAGTCAGTATTTCATAGTGTAGTTGTTTTTATGACTCTCATTAAAATATTAAATTATGAATTTAAAACAAGGTTTTGCTTTTTTTAGGGATCTGTAAAATATTTTATGATTTAAAAGTGTTTCGTCACCAAAAAAAATTAGAACCGCTGATCTAGACAATTTTTTGTTAATAAATCATGTTTTCCTTTGTAATGACGTAGTTACATTTGGGTACTTATTCCATTTAATTATTACACCATTTAAGTATTACTTTTAAGTATTACTTATTCCATTTAATTATTACACCATTTAAGTATTACTTTTTGTAGTATAATATAACAAAAACTTATCATGTGACGCTGTTGAGATCAAACCAATTTGCACCGTATGTTTTTTTTTAAGATATGCAATAAAGACTTATTGTCAAAAAGCTTGTTATAGGATACAGACATTCTAAAATATTACTTTTCAATAACTTCTCAAAAGAAAAAATATTACAAAAATTATACGTGTTATGTTATTTTAGTAAATTATTGAATTAAGGCTGACGAATAATTTTTAACTGAGCGAATTATTTCAAACACACTCTTATCCTGTCATTCGATAATTAGTCTGGTAGTCAGCTGTCGAACTGTCATTTTCACATGTGTTGCGTTATGGCTGTATTAGATGTTTTAAGAGAATTTAATATAATATTTATTAAATGCTGGTCAGGAACCAAAAATATTACTAAACGGTCATACAATTATCAGTACGATAATTAATTTTACACCAATTGTAACATAACGTGGAGCAAAGAAAAATTTCCCTTACGATGAAACACTTATAAATTGTCTTTAAACATATATTTCAGTTAGATTAAATATATCACCCTTTTTAAAAATACGCTGTCTTGGGGTTTAAATTTAAAGCAAGTTTAATAAAGAAAGACAGTTGAATTATTTAAAAAAAGAAGGACAAAAAGTAAAGGTTTGAAGGACGACTTTTATTATTTTATTATTATGAATTATAACAATTTACAAATTTACTCCTGTCCGAAAAAGTATATCACGACTAGTTTTCATACGAAAAATAACATAATTTGGACAAAAAATTGTCGAAACTTACAATTTGGGACTTAATATCCCAACGATCTGTTTATGAAAGTGCGGATTTTCAGTATTAAAAAACGTTTTAGACCACCAAAGTCAAGTTCAGATAAATAGATAGGCACGTTTATTTTTTTCATAATGGAAGATCTTTTTCACAGTCAGTTTTTATTTGCCACTAATAAAGAAATAATATCACTTTCTTTAATATTTGTAAAAACTACAAAAATAATACAAAAATCATAATTTGCTTCATTGTCTAAATACATAACTCACCAACCCCTTAATATCCATATTTTTTAAAGTAAAAATGTAGGTATTCTACGTATTTTTCTATTTTTTTTATCCCAATAGATAATTTGATAATTCAACAATACTTCCAGATATTTTCGATTGAAAAATTAATCCGCTATTTTGTTGACCTCTGTTTTTGCTTCAAAGCGTCCGTATCATACTGATAAGTATGTGTAAATATATATTCATAATAAAACATCATATTCATTACTTCCTGTTTTGGAAACCGGGACTAAGGTAATAATTCACAAGAAACTAAAAATTAAAGTAATTTACTGACCAGTTATCCAGTTGAATTTACTAATCCATAGTAATTGTAGTGATAGTATCGAAAATTTCTTTAGTTAAATATACGTTCAAGTAGGTTGTTTATACTCGACATTAATTTAGGTTTGACAATGATTTCCGTCAATAAATAGCAACCGATACTCTTTTTTTTAACATTCGATTAAAATGAAATTTAAAAAATAAACAATAAAGTACTTACACGTACAGTGGTAGATACTTTATTAAAATTAAATAATTGACTTGACAATATATAGTTAATTACAATATGTAGATAATGTCTCTTTTCAGGTAAAATCAATGTCTTGATTATTTTATTACAAACAAAAACATCAAAGTAAAAAAAACGATTTGAAATAAAAACTCTTTGTAGGGTAAACAGATAGTATCTTATGAGATATTTGCTCTATACCAACAAATTAGTTGATATTTTTATATGACTACGACTAACACAGCAAGATTTGTTTGAAAACTGCTCCATACATTTGTTCTCGGATTTTAACCTGTCCGGGAGTATGGACATAAATGAATGTCAGTGCGATTTTTCCCTAAAGGAGTATCGACGTTAATGAACGTCGAAGTCCGTCTGTCAGTTTTTATGATGTTACTTGTATAGCAATGACATCTGTGGATACTTGTGTGTAAATTTGTCATAATTGAAAAATATTTTGAAAGGAGTTTGAAAAAATATATTTATACATAATTTCTATCTTCAAAATACATCGATTTACTGAAAAAAATCATGTAAAAAGAACCCACTCCCCAGAGAAAGTCAGACATCAATTTTTGTACTCCCGGAAATGTTAAATACCAATTAAATACGAAAATGAAATACGAAAATTTTAAGCGTCATATTAAATTTTATGACAATAACGTTTTTACGTAGCGAACTTCTGATTTTTGGGGTCCACATTTAAAAATATGCTGTTTTTTAAAGATATTTGATAAAGAAAAAAACTTATCTTATCGGACTGATATTACTAGGCCGCAGGCAGTGTCACTTTGTAATCCTCTTTATTTCATATTATTTACTGTTTTGGAATTAAATACATTGAATGACATGTCGATGACTCAATACTTGTATTAGACCACTAATTGAGTTTAATTTCATTACACACGACCAGTTTCGAAAACTACAGAGGTTTTCATCGAGAGGTGATCAAAAAACTTACCACCCGCCTCACCAATACCTGAATGATTTTTTTACTCGTTATTTTTTGTGATCACCTGTCGATGAAAATATCTGTAGTTTTTGAAACTAGTGTGAAATGAAATACAATTCAATCTAACCAATGTTTAATTTTTAATTACCTCTTAATTTCTGTGTCAGTAATTTAATTAATTACGTAAATTAATTACCTCTTTATTTATGTGAAACGTAATAAATATTACGTTTCATATAAATAAACGATTGCATTGGGTCATTCTTGGAATCGTTATAGGGTTATTTATATTTTTTAATATTCAACTACATTTTGGATAAAAATTATTGAGGTAGAAGCATTTCTTACTTACAATGAATAAATATTGAATAGGGAAATAAAAGATGGGGCAATGTTCATTATTTAATTTATTTTTAACTGAGTCTAAAACACAAATATTTATACATAAGACAAGGCAATTATTACGAGGCACATTCACTCATCCACCTGTGCAGAAACCAAACTAGCTAGCGACGCATTACACATTTACAAGTTTTTATATTATTTAATATGTATATTACATACTCTTTTTTTGTTCTTATCCGCATCTGGATGCACCACTGGTGGTGTATATGGCACTGCATCAGATATTGCACTATTACATTGATCGTTAGCTACATGCAGCCAACGTTATCACGCTTTGGGTATCACTACAGGGTAACGTTTTAAATATTAGAGTCTTACAAAATAAAATACTTATTGTCTTAATTACCCTAGTAGGAATCAAACCAGAAACTTTTTGTAAGGTAGCCAAACATGTTGACCAGTAACACTATGGAAGCTGACTTTATGTTATCTATTTTTTTACTTTACTTATACACCTATATTTAAGTTTATATTTAACTGAAAATGGATTTACAAAGATATTATTTATTGATTCGGCATTAACTTTGTAGAATGACATGATTATTTTATTAAAATCAAACAAACTTAAACTCGTTTTCGAAACTAGTCGTTAGTAAAAATAAAACTCGTTAAAGAGGTATATTCAAGTGTTTAATTTTAATAAAATAGACTTACAAAGAATAATAATCGGCAAAATTTAAAAAACAAAAACCGTTTAGTTTTCTGGTTAATTAGAAGAATCATTATAAACGAATTGAGAGCAAATACTTAATTCGCAAAACCCTCCAAAAATACAGAAATAGCTATTTTAACACTTTTGATTGACATCCATGTATGCATATAAATATTTTTTATTCATTTCTGTCATCTTTGTAAAAAAATTGGAAAAGAAATTAGAACTTAACGGATAATACTAATTTACAAATACACTATGATATAGTCAAAAACTGACAGAATAACATATGACAGTTGTTTACATTGTTACCGGTATTTTTGTACACTTTCATGCAAAACTGTAAACGTTTTGCTTGTTAACATATTTCAGTATTTGATAAGAGGGCACTATAAACAATATTAATAGCTAAAATAATGTTAACGGCTACGTCCGTGATTAAATGGTTACATTATTTTAAAGATATAGTCATACAATAATTATATTTCGTAAAATACAATACAATATTTGCACCGCTCGGCGGTTGTTGTTATTTTTATTAATGTCGTTGTATACGTTCACGCAAACCCGAAAACGTTTTGCGTGTTAACATATTCAAGTATTTGATAAAAGAGGACTGTAAATAACATTGATATGTAGTTAACATAATGCTAAGTTAGAAAAGAATCAATTAAATTATTAATAGATTTATATTATCCACTGACACTTTGTGGTGGAATTGCATTTTTAATTTATTATTAGATTAAAACCAATATTTTTAGCTTTTCCACTTTTTTATTTGACCAGCGACCGGGTTTCATCATTACCGACATCATCAGACTGGCATTATACCAGACTGGCATTATACCAGTCTGATGATGTCGGTAACGACGAAACCCGGTCGCTGGTCAAATAAAAAAGTGGAAAAGCTTAAAATATTGGTTTTAATCTAATAATAAATTAATTAAATTATTGTATTAACGGTAAGCATTAATATTTTAAGCATATATTTACGGTAAAATTTCACTTAAAAAATAATTGTTCTACAATTCAAAATGCTGTATTTAATATAAGGAAATATAGGTATGTGTTTGTAAAATAAAAATTTGTATAAAATATTTTTTATTTACACTTTAATTTTAATGTGTATAAACAAAGATAGTTGTGTATAAATATAAATAAGCATTAACATATGCTATGTAAACCATAAAATTAACATTAAATAATACTTTTTTAGGTGAATATTTATTAAGATTCTACCTAAATATCACAAGTGGTTTAGAAAAAAAAAGGAAATTATTGTTTACAAGAGTTTAATGAGGCGTGTATTGTAGAATTATCTTACGAATATTGTGGATGTATTAGAAACCGTTTTTGTATTTGTATGTTTTAGAGCGAAAAAGCAAAGATAAGTACGTTGCAAATCCGTATATAACAATTTTTCGACTCGTTCCCTCTCGTTGACAAGTATTTTTTTTATCATCTTCAAAATGAAATTCGTTAAATAATTCTACTTTTCATCATTATACTATATTCATGCATCTTTGTAATTGAGTGATTCATTTTAGAACCCCTCTTATAGTAATAAATAAATAATAACTAGATAAATTATAATTTTTAAAAGGGTTTTGAATAAAACGACTCCAATATTTTGAACCCAGTTTCTGTAAAGATAAAAATATATAATTTAGCACAAGAGGCATATGATTAAACCTATTTGAACTTTCAGAAACATAAAGCTTTAAAGCATAATAATAATAAAATGAAATAAGTACGAGTATATTACTAAATTACCACTCGGTAGCGATAAATATTTGTTTCTATTTATTTATTTTGTGTAATATATTAGTATTTTGAATTTTCTTTGTTTATATGTGAATTTGTTGATTTTTGTTAGAAATTTATCAAAATTTATATTGTTTATTCCGCCTGTTTTCAGAAAATCGAGAACTTAATCATTATTTTAAGTCAAATTATATTCATTACATACAAAAAACAATATGTGGTTTATCGATCATTTCTCACATTTTAAACCTCACCCTAATGCCTGTAGTATTACTGAAAACTCACCGAATTTCAGCATGCAAACAAAATTCTGACTTTGTGTAAATTTAGGAGGAAATTTTATTTACACTTTAAGTTACGGTCAAGTTAACATAGACCGCAAAACCAGAGCAGTTAACATAACTTTCTATCGGTAGCCGGAAAGTTTAACATTTTGGGTACCTACTTACATTAAAATTATTTGTGTTTTGATTTAGATTAAAAATAACGATCTTGTTTTAAATTGAGAGAGAAATTCATTTATTTTTATAACTCAATGAATTACGCTGTAAATTTTTGTCATTTCAGATCAAGCAAACAAATTTTCATCAATCTTACTTTTTACAGGTTTTTAGTACGCTTTCTTTTTTTCAGAAAGGGGAGATTTTGTTATATTTTTATCAAAAACCAGTTAGTTTTTTAGACCGTCGCACAGTGGGGTATATTGGCGATCTGGGCGGCCAATATTATTTTTCGTTCTAAATCGATTCCAAATATGCCTTTTGACTAATTCATTGTATTATATGGAGATATTTTTTACTTATCAGTAAAAAAAAAAATTTTTTTTTTTTTAATAAATGCAAATCGTAGTAAATAATTTAAAAAATTTAAAAAATATTAGTCCGAGAAAGATGGCCATGGTTCCTCGTCCGGACACAGTTCTTCTTCCGCTTTTAATATAAGCGATTTCTTCATTTGTTTTTTTTTTTTGTTTCCTTTATAAATCGTATTCTTATTGGACGACAATAACGTGGTGAAGAAGGAATTGGGTTTTGCCAAATAACCTTATTATTCAAGGAACAAATAAGTTGTAGGGGCACAAACGAACTCTGAAATATGTTTGCATCGGAGTCTGCATCATTTAAAAACGTTTGTTTATATTGAGCTTGTTGTGCTCCATCACAACCCCACTTGCACATTTAAACTAATGTTTCTCTTTCTTTTTTATTTAAATTTTGTAAACATTCTTCTAAATGTGTCAATAGTCGCGTGGTAGTGTGATCCATTAAACTCTGTAGGTTTACTTCGGCACAAGTTTCAGTTACTCTGTAAGCTTTCTTAGCAGGGTAACACTCGAGTTTTGCTTTTTGTAAGATACTGTAAGACGGGTATAGTTTTTTATGAGAACTCCTTACTATTTCATATTGCCTTCTCGAAAGATCGGCTTCAACAAAAATAGATAAAGCCTGTGATGGAGTCAATTGCGTTATCCGGGTATTTTTTTGCTGGCAACGAGAATACGCTTTCTTATATTTGGTAGCACGCTTAGGTGTACAGATAATTTCTTTCAACACCAAAGAAGCATCTCTCATCCCGCTTTCTCCTAACTTTGACCGAGTAGCATGGGTGAGCACATCTAATTCAATATGTTTGCGCAAATCTTCAGTTTTCCTTCTTTTGCTTCTCTGACTTGATTCACCAAACGACTTTGATGGTCGTCCTGATCGATTCATTACCCAAGGAATTGTAAAAGTTCCGTCAAGCCAATTTTCATTTTTTATCAAGAAAGTTTCCTCCTTTCTGACTGCATTAGTCTATCTTCGTTTCATTTCAGACTTGAAATGCGAAAAATCGTTTTTAATTTTCATTGCACACTCGTCAGAAAAATTATCTAATTGTAAAAGGTACTTTTGCAAGCATTCTAATTTTTCATTAATTTTATTAGCATTTTGTTGCTGCATGATAATAAATAACTGTTTTCTAGTCATTATTCTAACATCTACTGGTCCTAAAATAAAAATGTAACAATTTAAAGATAAAAAACTGTACGTAGTTCAGTTTTCATTATTGTGCTGACTCATCTTAAAAGAGCGATTTCTTGCAAAAGAGCAAAATTCTGCAAAAAAAATTTCAATTTATATAAAGAAAGAGGGCTAAGCTATTTGATACAATCAAAATTATAGCCGAATAACACTCGGAAGCACAACTAAATATCCTTTATTTAAAAAAAAATGAAGGAAAAATCCATTTAAAGGCACTTATTTAAATTAGTTTTTTTTAGTTTATATGTTAGCTATTGCAACTTAAATCTATGTACAATACACTATCTTACTTGTTTGATCACAATCCATTATTAAATTGTATACGTGTAATACAAAAAAATAATAATAATCACTGAAATGTTTGCGTACTAAACGAACAGCGAAAGAGAAACACGTGCACTCACAATAACAACAACTTTGCGACTGACCATTAGACACGTGAGATGTGCGTGGGGGGGATACAATTATTGCATGTCATCAACAAAATACTCTATTTCATGTTGATATATTTTTCATACACCTGCGACAATGTTTTTAAAAGTGACTTTTGGCCGCCCAGATCGCTAATATACCCCACTGTGCATCGTAACATCGCGGTATGTATTAGGAAGAATGTATAAACCCTTACAAAATAATAAATAAATAAAAAAAATACAAATAAATAAAGTACATATTGTTTTCATTTGCGAAGGCTTGCATCATATCTAATCAACATAAATCAAAATTATTTATCTAAATATTCATTAACGTTTCTAGTAATCTCTGTGCTTTCTTAAAATACATAATGAAGGGATTTGTAATTAATATATGTATGTTTATCGTCTATGTACTTCAAAAAGCCTAGAGCGATAATTAAGTACAAAATACTTAATTTGCACCCATATAATCCGATTTTTACTACACTTAATTCGGTAAAAAATAGATAGCATCTGTGACACTTTGGTAATCCAAAAATTGTATAAGTAAGAAAGAAGATACTCGAATGACAAAAAAAGATATTATTTTATATTATCTTCTTTTTTTATTGATTTTTCTATTTAGTAGCATTTTTTACAAGTAACATTTTCTTATAATATTATCTATGGAAATAATATTTTTTGTTTAATTTTTATACTCGTTTGTTTAATTTTTGATGAGATTTATTTAAGTGAAGGAAATCAGAATAAATGACATTACCGATTTACCATATGGGAAAAAATGGATAAGAATTAGTAGGCAGGAAAAGATAATACCTGCAATAGCTAGGATTGTCGCGGTTGCATACAATTATATTCGCACAAATATTTAGTAATACAAGTACCTTTACTTATAAACCAAAAATATACGTCTTTGGTCTAAGTTATTATTTTTGGTACAGTAGGAATCTGGTTTTAAAAATGAAATATACTTATTTATGTTGTTCGTTTTCACATGGCATAACTACATTCACATTTTATCTTATTTCACCATTCAATGTTTTATATTTTTTTAGTATCCAAATACACTGTCAAATATTTTTCTTATAGCTGATGCCTTTGGTTTCTCTGCTCGTTCTACAGCTTTCTGTTCCATGAATGCTAACCATTCCCGCTTTGTTTTGGGGTCAACAGGACCCCACTCTTTTCTTGGAGCAAAAGCTGCGACGATTCTCTGAAAATAATAATATTATGACACATTAATATTTTTGTTCAATTATTAGTGATATAATTATTTCGTTTCTTATGGACAAAACAAAAAAAATATTCTTCATACCCTAATCTGCACCCAATGGTGCATAAGGCACTGCATCGTATCGACGCAGTGTTATCTTGATTGTTACTTACATGGAGGCAAGGTAACTCCAGCGCTTCAGGGACTAATCCAGGGTAATATTTAATAAATATTTGAGTGTTAAATCACTAATATTTATTTTTACCCCCCCCCCAGGGAATCGAACCCGGGACCACCAGGGCGGTAGCTCAACACGCTTACTATTACAACACGGAGGCGGGTAAATACCATACATAAAAATAAATGTTTTACTAAAAAATGTACAGTACTAATAGCCAGTACAATAATAATTATACAGTAATGTTCGCCTACGTGATGTAATGGTTAACACGCTCGGCTACTGTTTTAGACGTCCCAGGTTCGATTCCCAGGGGGGTCAAATAAATATAGGTGATTTTTTCACTCTAATATTTATTCAATACTACACTGAACTGCTACTTGAAGCGGAGGGCTGATCACCTTTGCTTCATGTGTTTACGATCAAGATAACACTGCGTTTATATGATTAAGTGCCCTATGCAGCATTGGGGTGCGATTAAGGGTTTGAATGAAATGGATAATTTTCAAGGAATAGAAAATTTCTTTTTTTTTTTCATGAGGTCATTGTGCATTTTTTTATTTATTCCACTAGTATTGAAAATACAACTATCCTCATACATCACAAAAAAATTGTTTCTCTTTAAAAATTGGTGATAAAATACTAAAAATGGCAGCCTCGTTTATTCGTAGACTGTTAACCACAGCCCTCAAACAATTTAAAGTGGATTTTAGTCCAATAAAACACTTTTATAGGCAAAATGTCTCGGTTTGGGGGATTTATCGGGAGCACTCTTTACAGCGCCGATGGCTACAATTAATTTCGCCAAATCCGGTGTTTAATAGTCCAACCCATGTCTCGGGACAAATTGCACAAGTAAAAACACACGTGTGCAAGTTCCTTAAGCTGCGTTTTACTTTGCGGTATACATGATGTATATGTTGAAAAAATCCAATCAACCCTGGAGCAAGCTTTACACATCGCTCACTCCTTTCAAGAACGTCATAAATAAAAAAACTATTTTTCAGGAGAACGTTTTTAAAGTTTATTAATATAATACAATGTATTAAAAATAAATATCAAGCCACTTATTGACCGTATTACTGTGCAACAGATCTTTTTAGGTAAAACCTGAAGGTTTTTTCTCCATTTGAAAAATGTTTAGTATATTTTTTAAAATACTTAAACAATACCTATTCTTCAAAATGCAAAAACAACACTTTCTGCCCTGTAGCGGGTAAATATTAAGTTTAAAATATGCCGCTTTTGCTGGGATATAGTACATGTTCTGGGCATTCCGAAAACATGCACAACTGAAAATTAATGATTTTTTATTTATGACGTTCTTGAAAGGAGTGAGCGACATGTGGTCTTACCGCGATGTATGTAGACTTATATTTTAAGAATTTCATTCATTGATTCGGCATTCACTTTGTGGTAAAATCTATCCGTTTTTAATTTAAGTTTTACTTGGTAAATATCACTATTTATTCAAATCTACTGTGACTCGTATTTCGATGCATTCCGCATCATTTTCGCATCATTCCGCATCATTCCGCACCATTTTGCATCATCATACGGTGTTAGAAAATGATGCGGAATGCATCAAAACACTTGTCACCGTAGATTTTAAGAAATAGTGGTATTTACTAAGTAAAACTTAAATCAAAAATTACATTTTAGGTTTTTTAATGACGCGTTTGAATGGAGTTATTCTCCTCCTACCCATGATAGCATGTAATAATGATAAATTGTCCTTTAAGAAATCGATAATTTTATATGTGTATTAATATTATTATTAAAGATAAATAACATAATGTATACTTACATCTTTCAACCCAATAATTTCTTTTCTTTTATACATTGCAAGGAAGTAAAATATTGGTATCTGCATAATTCCTATACTGGATAGAATCCATCCGCTCGCTGTAAAAAGAAAAATTAATTAATTAATTCAAAAAAATGTATTTATGTATATATAAAGTAGAAATTAACTAAAAAAATACATTTAAGATAAAATCGTTCATATATATTTGCTAATACATTCCCTTTATTAACTCTTCAATTCACATGCCCAAATCATCTTAACACACTTTTCTTAAGTTTATCATTCAACACTTATAAGTCAAATGTAAAAAGTGTAAATAAAAAAACTCGACACTGGCTATAACACCCAAGATGGGTGAAAAGCCATCAAAAAGAAAAAGAAGAAGAAGAAGTTTATCATTCATACATACTTGTACATTTAAATAAATACCACAAACATTGCAAAACGTAGATTTCAAATCAATCATTTCTCATTTGTATTCAATTTTCAAGTGACTGCGCTACATCCGGTTAATATGTATCCGATAAAGCCGTCTTCCGGTCGAATCAATACCTTGAATTGGGAATTGACTGCGCTTTTGATGGATTCGAAATTTCACGTCAGTAAACGATTTCGTTATATTTTTAGTCAGCATCCCTTTGTCGGCATTATACAATCGTTTTATTATTTGTTGTTCGCAAAATAAAACTGGCTTTACTCATATTATACTCTGATGTACAATACAAAAAAATGCGATTTAAAAAAGCTTTTGACGATCAAATCCAACAGCCGACTCTTTTATTTGTTTTACCTTCATTTTTAGTTTAGCTCAACGCGTGTTCGATTTAATGACGCGTCACGTTTATTAACCACATTTTGTTACAAGAGAGAGAAGAAAGATATAACGTAAAGAGAGGAATAAAGTGACATTTATTATTTATTTCGACCCCACGGATTTAGAGCAAAAGAAAGTGACGTATACACAATGATGTATAATGTATTATGATTATCACAAACCATCAATATCAATTTTACCAATTGAAGCGCTAAACGATGACAGTGTAATTATTGAATAAAGAGATTATTGTTTTTCTTTTGAGGGCTCTCTTTCTCTCACTCTCTCTCTCTGTCTCTCTGTCGTTCACATTAAATTTATTAAATCACATTAAAATAATTTTTTTAATTTTTTTTTGTACCATAAGTTCAATTAACAAAATACCTTTACATTTATATGTATACAACGCAAACATTAATAAAATAAAACTATTATGTAGCTACTAGCTTGTTTTATCAAAAAAATTTATGAGATTAGTCAAATTGCACGATTTCTAAATTTTATCTTAGCAATTTTTAGTCATCATTTCTACTTTGAAGTTATTGTAGATAAACTAGTTCACATAAGTCAATTTTTAATTTGGTACCTTTAGAAAAGGTATGAAATAAATAATTAATGGGTTTAGTTGAATCCTGCCCTTTGGTCGTGATTATCCATAAAATACAAACATATTATGTTCAGATAGTTTGTATGTAGAATGGGGTGAGAATAAAAGTATATTCATACCGTTATCGAGATAAAATGAACCTTAATGTCATTATGAGGGTCAATCTTTGAGATATATGTAGGATAACCAACCGACCATACGTTAATTCAATTAAGTGCTTTAAATAAAGGTAAATTGTTATTTATTGCCTGTGGGAAATTGTAAGGAATATTTCCATTTGTTAAAATGCTTTTTGAATATTACGATATACAATATTTAAATGTAAATTAAATTCAAATGCAATGCGTCGTAAAATTTGAGTAGTGTAGTTGGCAATCATAAGAGGTATTATGTTGAAATGTGTCGGATTGTGGTCCCTTGGTTAGTGTCGCGGACTCTTCAAAAGTCAGAGTTTCTCGGTTCGAACCCACTCTACCACAATTTGATACCTATTTCTAATAATAACCCGCTTAGGCTCACGGAAATAGTATGAAATATTTGTGTGCAAAATAAAAACACAAATATTTATCTTTATTTCAAATTTAAAAAAATTCGTTTGCTCAATATATCAAATCTCCTTAAGAAATTCACGGATTATATTGGCATGTTTAAATTACACATATGCATGTGACTGGTGTATGAAACTGTGACAGGTAAAAACACGTTTGACAGCAATGGCAGTTCTATGTGTTGAACGTAACAGCAACACACGCAATATTAAAATTACTCAGCGTGGACAGCATGCTTCTTGACAGCTGCTGTTACTTAGCATTATCAATGTTTTCAATTGCAACACGCATATTCAATGTTTTCCATACCATTGTTGATTCATAGATATTTAATATTCTTTTGTTGAATGTTTTTCGCAGATACTTTGGCACATTTTATAAACTTTATAAAATAAAACAACTTTGTTTAACCACTTTTTATTGGTACACTTTTTCCAACCGGTTTCGACAAGACCTTGTCATCCTCAATCAACTTTAACCTAACTATGACTAGTCCAATGTTTTAAAATTAGTACGTAAACCCTGAGGATAACAAGGTTCTTGTCGAAACCGGTTGGAAAAAGTGTACCAATAAAAAGTGGTTAAAACAAAGCTGTTTGATTTTATAAAGTTTTTAATAATATCATTGCTTCACAAGCATTGTGATATTAAACAGAATTAAAAGAAATGCGTGTTTTTTTCTTAATTTTTTTTTACAAATTCTCGAGACTAAATCACATCACAACGCGTGGCCGGATGATGCAAATATACATTATAAATATATTTAAATTTCTACAGATTCTATAGACCTCTAGTTTCAAGATATATACATAGTCAGAAGGGGTTACTTACCAACAGCGCTGGGAGGATATTCCTCCCCGTTGTACATCAGCGGCTGAAGGGTGATGAGAGAGTAGATAAAGACGACAATCAGTAATACAGGGGTGACTATGGCCCAACACAGCCTCCAGTAGAAGCCGACACTGATACCCAACATGAACTCGATGTCGTCGCACACTCTGCGCACACCTAAAACCAACACACATTTATTCCTTTTACCAGCTGAATATAGATGAAGAAGAATCTGGAAGTGTAAATATTTACAGGGCGTATGACCTGTTATAGGCTGGTTAAGTGATCACTTTACACACGTCAAACATTTACCATTCTAGACATGATTGACAACCACATTACTTTAATTTTCGGAACTCCTTGATATAATATTCAATCTCATAACACAGTGCATATCGCTCACTCCTTTCAACAACGTCATATATAAAAAAAAAACTTCATTTTTCAGGAGACCGTTTTTAAAGTTTAAGAATATAATGGAATGTATTAAAAACAAATATCAAGCCACCTATTGAGCTTTTTACTGTGCAATAGATCTTTTCAAGTAAAACCTGAAGGTTTAAAAAAATAATTAAACAATATCTTTTCTTCAAAATCCAAAAACAACACTTTCTGCCCTGTAGCGGGTAAATATTAAGTTAAAAATATGCCGCTTTGGCTGGGATATAGTGCATTTTCTGGGCATTCCGAAAACATGCACAACTGAAAATTGACGATTTTTGATATTTGACGTTGTTGAAAGAAGTGAGCAATATGATCCTTACGATGAAAAATACAGTGTTTAATAAAATAAATAATAATGGTAAATTGTCGGATGGAATACATCAACTTGGTCGCTAATACAGTCGCAGGAAGCACAGAAGAACTACTCATTTATAATCATTAAATATGATTACTAAACATTTTACTTTACATAATTAAATAACACATTAGCGACCTCTAACCAACAGAATAATTTGCTGACAACAATCTCATTATTCATCTGTGGTAATATGCGTAAACAAAAAATGTTTATTCTTACCGTAAATCCACAATATACCGGCCAGCTCGGTAATTCCCATCAGGTATACCACGAACGATGCTCCGTGATGATCCACGAGATTTAAAATATACTGTCCACCCTAAAAAAATAAGTTTAAGAATAATATATTATTGTAAATATAAAAATCTTCTTCTTCATCTTATTTTTATCCGCAACCAATGGTGCGTAGGTCACTGAATCATGTCGACGCGAAATTATGATCGTTGATTACTTGGCAAGGTGATCAGTCCTGCATCTCAGGTATAAGTCCTTCTTATCTTACCCTTTTTCACACCCAATGGTGCATAGGGCACTGCGCCTAATTGATGCAATGTCAATTTGATCGTTCATTTTATGAGGGTAAGATGATCAATCTTCCAGATCAGATACCAGTCAGGGTGATATGAAATAAATATTGAAAAAGTCAAAGAACATTTATTTTATTTTGAGCCCCTTGGGATTTGAACCCGGGACCTTCAGCATGGCACTCAAACGTAGTGACATTTTGGATGCGCATCAGTCCAGGTAATATTAAATTAATATTTTATCCATCACTAATATTTATTTTATTATTAATTGATTTGGTATTAACTTTGTGGAACACTAAAATGATTTAAGTAAATTGCAAAAAATAAAACATTTGTTTGGAGCAATTTTATCATCTTAAAATGACTAATTTCGAAAACTACAGATGTTTGCATCAAGAGGAAATAATACAGTTTGTGTTTTAACCTGTTGATGAGAACACGTGTAGTTCTTGAAACTGGTCGTGTTTACATTAATAAACTCAAAAAGTGGTATAATATACATGTTTAATTTTTATATTTGAATCGGAACCTCCAGCATAGTAGCAAACACCTTGTTCACCAAACTACTATGCCGGACGATATCAAAACCAAACACTAAATGCACAAAAATAAGTTTTTTAATGGGTGAAAGGATCGAATATTGACGGAAAATGTATTTTTCTAACTAAACTAATTATGTATTTAAAAAAATATATTGTAAACTGTTTGTTAGGGCCATTAGCCTCTTCGATGTTGTTAAACCCACATATATATTATGCACGCAACAAAATGGTGAAAATGGATTCTTCCCTTCCTTCAAACCACCCCCTCCCCAGCCCTGTGACCAACACGGATGTGATGCGGTTTCTGCCCATTAAAGCTTCTTTGTCGTAAGGTCGCGGACAAAAGTCTATTATCTAGAGTAACTAATTATATACCTCTCAGCAAATATAATATAATAAAACCCTTATCCGCACCCCAATGGTGCATAGGGCACTGCTTCATATAAACGCAGTGTTAAAATCAGCAAATAGCATACAAAAATATTTAAGGGAAGTCCGCGAACATGTCTACTTACTTACAACATTTTGAGTGTGTCCAAATACTTGTTCACAAAATCTGGATTATCTCCAATTACAGGAGTTATTTCCATATTATTTTTTGACATCTCATCAAAGATGAAGAAGAATATGGAAGTCTGGGCATTTACAATTTACAATTTACAAATGCCCAGACTTTCATATTCTTCTTCATCTTTGATGAGATGTCAAAAAATTATATGAAAATAACTCCTGTAATCGGAGATAATCCAGATTTTGTGAACAAGTATTTGGACACACTCAAAATGTTGTAAATAAATTATCTGGTCAAATTATAAGCTTAATAATAAAAATGAAAATGGTATTTTCTGGCGTTTCTCATGTGTGTGTTTATAATCCAGGATTCGGATCTCACATAGTAATATAAGAGTTTCTGCTTAGTAAAAAGCTTCTTTACTTCTCATCAATAGATGTCTCTAGTGAAGTTCTAGTGATTCAAGAACAAGGTTTCTAAATTGGTTCATATATATAGAACTTCCAAGAATTTGAGTAGTATGGTTGTCAATAATGGGTAGAATTGGTGAATGTTACACGTGTGTAAAGTGATCACTTAAACCAGCCTATGACGGTCGTCAGCCCCGTAAATGCCCAGACTTCTATATTCTTCTTCATCTTTGATGAGATGTCAAAAAATTATATGTCTACTGACATTTATTTATATTTAGAAGTGTTTTAAAGTTTTTTTTGTATCATGTGTATTAATGGGTAAGAGTTATTTTATTTCATGCACCATTTTAAATTGAAACAATGATAATCAAATCGAATATTATATTCCAAAACAGTTTTAAAAACTAAAAACTAGTTTTTAAAAACGTTTTCGAAGTTTTCAATTGATTTGATTCTATTCGTTTTAATTCATAATGGTGCATGAAATAAATTCTTCTTTCACCTACTTATATAGCATGATACACAAAAACATGATTAAAGTATTTAAAAATATTTTTTTATTTATTTTAGAAAACCCATGAAAACCTTAATAAAAATGTTTTTGGCCTTTTCTTAAAAAAGGCTATGTAGTTTTTTTAAAGACATTTTAATTTGCAAAATATTAATCTGAAATGAAGAAATTCCTTAAGAATATGGTGAAGGCGTCTATCAGGTTCAATATTGATTCAGAGATTGATAAATTGGTGATAAATTGACATATCGCTCACTCCTTTCAAGAACGTCATAAATCAAAAATCGTAAATTTTCAGTTGTTCGTGCTTTCGAAATGCCCAGAAAATGAACTATATCCCAGCAAAAGCGGCATATTTTAAACTTAATATTTACCCGCTACAGGGCAGAAAGTGCTGTTTTTACATTTTGAAGAATAGGTATTGTTTAAATATTTTTTTAAATGTAATAAATATTTTTCAAATGGAGAAAAAATATTCAAGTTCTACCTAAAAAGATCCGTTGCACAGTAAAAAGTTCAATAAGTGGCTAGATATTTATTTTTAATACATTGTATTATATTGTTAAACTTTAAAAACGTTCTACTGAAAAAGTTTTTTGATTCATGACGTTCTTGAAAGGAGTGAGCGATATCTTTTTACTATTTACTATGGACAATATCAAAAACAGTATTTTATGATATATAACATGTTGACTTTTCTTAACAGCTATGTAACTCTTTTAGTCATTTATTATATTAATTTATTTGCTTTATTTAACTATCCCTTAGCTTCCCCCAACCACCCTTTACCCTCTCACACACTTGCACCCTTGCCAACCACTCACTTCTCTTTACGAGTCTTTAATTACGACATAGTCGCCTGCAGTTAAGTAGTCGGCGTTAACCCTTTCTCATTGCGGTTTTCCAGTCGGCGATTTTAATTACTCGACATATTTTCGCTAAGTAAGCCACATATACTAGGCTATCATCAAATGTATCTTACATTCACGAATATCCACAAGGACACTGCCATGACTCATTATCATGTATAAATATACAATATATTATGTTGAATATGATGATCCTGGTGCTTAGGAATAAAAATTTATTAGTGAGTTTCTTTCTAGGGTCCTACAAAATACTCATGCCAAAATTCAAAATTATTTAAAAAATAGGGTTGATGTCTAATAGCTAGGACAAGGTTTAGAGATCAAAAATAAAGATCGGAAAATGGAAAGCAGGGAAGAACTTCTCTATGAGATTCACGATCCTTGTTCATGGACGACCAATAATAAACAGAAACTGCATCTTTTTGCATGGTCATCATACCATGATTACGATATATATGCCAATCTTTAATTGAATAATAATTTAATTTAAAAACAAGAAAAAAACTTAATTTAAACTCTGGTCTGGAACATACACCTGTATAGAAGTGAAACGTGGACTATCGGGCAGGCCAGATATGGGGATTCATTGGTCGAAACATGTAGGGTCGAAACATGTAACAATGAGGTACTAAGAAGGACTAGGAAGTTTACATGCTTACTAAATAAAGTAGCACAACACTGAGCCAAACGGATAGCCCATAATATAAGACACCTAGGCTTGTTCTAACGATTGCGGAAGATATGTGAGAATACACAAACTACAGAGAACGACCACGCTTAAACTACATGTTCCAAATTATCTTTGACATACGCTCTAGCAGGTTCGCCGAGTTGAAAAGACAAGCGAAGGATTAAAAAGGGTGGAGACTGACTATGAAAGAAACAAACCAACCATACAGATTGTGACCAGCAAAGAGAGAAATTATGTTTAACTGGCTTTTTTTAATTGAAAATGAGTAACGGACACGTGATTGTTCATATTTTAGTGAAAATTATTCAAATTTGTTTTGGTCCGTAAAGGGTTATGGAGTTAAGTACTGCATCCAAGATCATTACAGTTCTTGACAAGATTCTGTTACGAGATATGAAGTCTAGATTCGAAATTGTAACCCAACCTAACCATTACTCCTTTATTATCAAACCAAACTTATCTTGAAGTTGCCATTACTTTACTGCATTAACAACCTCTATATTGAGCGTTCATATTACATGTTGTGATATGAGGATTTTATTAAACTGATGTAAAAATATTAATTTATCTGTATTATATATTACGGCAATCATTTAGAGAAATGAGACAACTCGGGAGGTAATTTTCAAAAATTGTCATATCCATAATTAATTGAAATATTATAAAATCACGGAGTAAATATTATATAATCATGGAGTACTAAATACTCGACTTGTCTTACTGGTTATATTTTCACTAGTTGCCAAGTGAATTCAAGGGGGTAAATGATTATGGTGCTGTAATATACATTTTAAACGTAAATCACGGACATTATGAATTTCGTTTTTTTCTTATTCAATGTATTATAACCATTAGCTGTAATTATTTTTTTAAATATCAATTGCTTTTTATAATAAAATTTCTAAACCATCTAAATTAAGCTCTCTATTGCATTTATGTTATACATTCAGACATTTTTTCTGGTAAAATTTGTGATTATTTTCTATCGGGAAAATTCTTAAATGAAATCGTATTCTTCGAGAAAATACTGTTTGTTTAGAAAAAGGTGTATTTTATTTTATAATTTAGATACCATTTTAAATGTAGTGATTTTATAACATTTTTTCAGTAAAAAAAAATGGAAAAAGTGCAAAGTTATTGTTCAAAATGTCAATAATTTCAATCGTTTAAAAGCGTTAAAATTCTTGAAAACATTCCTTATTATTTTTTAACATCTCATCAAAGATGAAGAAGAATATGGAAGTCTGGGCATTTACGGGGCTGACGACCGTCATAGGCTGGTTTAAGTGATCACTTTACACTCATGTAACATTCACCAATTCTACCCATTATTGACAACCACACTACTCAAATTCTTGGAAGTTCTATATGTATGAACCAATTTAGAAACCTTGTTCTTGAATCACTAGAACTTCACTACAGACATCTATTGGTGAGATGTAAAGAAGCTTTTTACTAAGCAGAAACTCTTATATTATGTAGTATGTGAGGTCTGAATCCTGGATTATAATCACACACATGAGAAACGCCAGAAAATACCATTTTCAATTTTATTATTAAGCTTATATTTTAATCCAGGTTTTGTGAACAAGTATTTGGACACACTCAAAATGTTGTATATTCTTTATTACATCAAACCAACATAATTTTTTTTGCCAATAAACACTTCATCTGAAGTCTGATTCGATAACCGCACAATAGCACTCGATTTCAAGGATTCCTCTTCCATTTCCTCAGCATTCCTTATCAACTCCCCTTCCATTCTCTCCGTAGAGCCAGTCTCCTGCACTGGAAGCTCTAGTACGCCCTCTCATAGCTAACTGCATGCCACAGAGCAGTACTTGCGCACAGAATACGTCCCATAATTACTTAGATATTTCTTGGAAATAGCTGCTCATGGGCGCTTATTAAAAATATACGTCTGGAGTATATCATTTCATATTAATTACACGACTAGAGTTTATTTAGTCACCAGAGTAGCCAAACTATATTATAATTAAATAACAAAAATTCAACAACAACTATAACAAAACACATTTTTTCATGAGTAAAATTATCATATTCTCAATTTTATTAATATTTAAAGCATTTACTTTGTGGTTAGTCATTTTACTTTTTTTTTTACAAAAATGTTAATAATACGAGACGTACCCGTCTCTTCGATGTGCATGTTTGATCTCAAAAATTAGTACATGTTGGTCTTCGGGTCGACCAAAAATCGCATGTGCATTTTGTGTAGTTTTAAATGTGTAAATGGTGCTATAGTGGTGAAGGGTGGTATTGTTTGCATGCTGTGGTAGTGATTGTCCTGACGAAGAGACGGGTACGTTTCGAAACCGGTAGACATAAAAATCTTGGTGAGTGGTTATATAGTAATATTATTATCATTTTTGAAAAAAAAAGTTATTAAAAATATCATCTTCAAATACGACTTCTTTCAAAATCTTTTTAAGACGCTTTTAAGAATCATATTTAATTTCGTTTGGAATTTAACTAACAAACTAACTTATTATCGCTTCTCTTCTCCACAGGGGTAAGCAGAGAAAATAGAACGCCACACTAGTCTTGTTTTTTCAAAAACTTTCTTCACATTTTCTACATTCATGTCCTTATACATTAATGCCAGAGTTTGAGTGAAAAGATTTGAACGATTCCTCTTTTTCTAAACTGTTTGTGAAAAAGCTTATTTGAGAGAAAATCTATTAAAATAGATTTTCACTATTTACTCTGTTCATGTACAATACAAACTTATTTTTTATACCGATGAATACTTTTGGTGTATCATGTTTGAAGGATATTCATACGCACACTTATTGAATTTTACCGGAAATTGCGTCTTATCGCAATATATGTATAATGAAAAATAGTATGTCTCTAAAATGTAGAACCTTGAGATAAACGAAAATATTTTGTACGTGCACATAGATACATGATTAAATTATTATAAAATATGTTAAAACAACACAATAATTTGTGTGTGTAATTTTTTTTATCAATTTCTTACACAGAATAAACGTATATTAGTATCCGATTTTTCTCCTAGTAATCAGCCAGTTAATACCCATGTAAATATTTAATTTTCAAATAAGTAAATATTCAGGGTAAATGAAGAAAAATGTAAGAGAAGATGAAGACATAACACATATGCAGATTTTAATTAATTTGCATATTTTTTGGATCGAACCTTCTCTAGCAAGACCCTGAAAAAATTTGACATGTAATTTTCTTTTTCAAAGGTAGGTACTTACTGGAGTAATGTAGACGATTCCGACTCCGAAACCAAATAAGGCCACCATAGTAGCTGCCACCCACACTTTGAGGTTGGGGAACTTGTCTCTGAATACGGTGATGATGGAAGACGCCATGGCCACGTTGGAGCCTACTCCGAGGACGTACAGCATGAAGAAGAAGAGGAATGAAAACAACTGAAACGAAGTGGAATAATAGGGATTAAATTACTGACATTTAATTTGTTGTGCCATCTGTATTGATTTACACTTTGAGCACCACTGATTAGAAGTAGTGTTAAAATTATTATTTTTAAACGTGTTGCAGAATTGAGTTGTACATATATATATATATATATATATATATATATATATGTAATAAAATACCTAGGTACCTACCTATACATTTTATTAAGTACTTACAAAAAGTACCTACATAAAACAGTTCTACCACCAGATGCCGCATGCGTCGCTCAGAATAAAACAAAAGACTTCCGATAATATTATTAACTGTCAGAATCAAATAGATAGATAGATAGATATAAAAATTATTGTAAAGATTAATTAAGAATAAACTTATATTGTCGTTTCTTTAATTACAAAGCAACACATTGTTTATTTTATTATTATACACCCACTTTACATATTATTTACACTTAATTTTCAAAAGGAAAATATTACCACGTTATAAAACGACAATTTTGTTAATTGGAAATGGATTATGAAACATTAGATGTATTAAAACAATTACTACAATATGTTCGGAGTGAGAGAGAAAAATTAGAAGATGATCAAAGAAAACGATTAGAAGATAGTCAAAGAAGACCTGGAAATTTAAGAACTAGTGATAAAATTAAAAATAAAAATAATGTGGAAAAAATTTCTACAAAATATAATATAAAATATACTCCAGAAAAGAAGAATTTCGAAGCAGATTGTATGAGCAGGAATCCAGTATTAGAATCGAAGGAAAATGTAAATGAACAATTAAAAGTTGTAAATTTGGTTAAATTAGAAGATATTTTAAAAGATCAGAATAAAAATGAAGACATACAAATAACACAGAAACAGTGCTTGAAAAATGAAAATAAAAATAAAGTAGAAAAAACTTCTACGAAAGATAAAATAAAATATACTCCAGGAAAGAAGAATTTAGAAGTAGATTGTCTAAGCAGGAATCCAGTATTAAAATCGAATGAAAATGCAGATGAACAATTAAAAGTTGTAAATTTGGTTAAATTAGAAGATAATTTAAAAGATCAGAATAAAAATAAAGACATACAAATAACACAGAAACAGTGCTTGAAAAATGAAAATAAAAATAAAGTAGAAAAAACTTCTACGAAAGATGAAATAAAATATACTCCAGGAAAGAAAAATTTAGAAGTAGATTGTCTAAGCCGGAACCCAGTTTTAGAATCGAATAAAAATGCAGATGAACAATTAAAAGTTGTACATTTGGTTATATTAGAAGATACTTTAAGAGATCTGAATATAAATGAATGAATTCAAAAGAAAAAAACAAATGGATTGAGAAAAACTGTGTCTACTTTAAAAGGGTCAAGAAGAAAAAAAAATACAAAAAAAAGAAATAAAAAAAAAGAACGGAAAAAAAGAAAAAAAAGAAAGAAAGAAAAAAAAACAAGAAAGAAAAAAAGAAAGAAAAAAAAAAGAAGGAAAAAAGATAGGAGGAAAAAAAAAAAAAAAAAACTTTATCATATCACTAAACTTATACCAGTCCCTTCACTACAAGAAGATGATCCGGAGGACGAGTGAAAATTTAACTATGAATTTTCATCCCCAAGGGGGGAGATGTAATAAAATACCTAGGTACCTACCTATACATTTTATTAAGTACTTACAAAAAGTACCTACATAAAACAGTTCTACCACCAGATGCCGCATGCGTCGCTCAGAATAAAACAAAAGACTTCCGATAATATTATTAACTGTCAGAATCAAATAGATAGATAGATAGATATAAAAATTATTGTAAAGATTAATTAAGAATAAACTTATATTGTCGTTTCTTTAATTACAAAGCAACACATTGTTTATTTTATTATTATACACCCACTTTACATATTATTTACACTTAATTTTCAAAAGGAAAATATTACCACGTTATATATATATATATATATATATATAAATATATATATATATATATATATATATATATATATATATATATATATATATATATATATATATATATATATATATATACATATATATATATATATATATATATATATATATATATATATATATATACACATATATATATATATATATATATATATATATATATATTTATTTATATATATATATATATATATATTTATATATATATATATATATTATATATATATATATATATATATATATATATATATATATATATATATATTATACATAACACATCACTCCAAAATCTCCAGTCTAATTAAGAAAACCTAATTTTTTAATTCGATCTCATTCATTCAAATACTTCCCTTCAAGATATGTATAATATGTACATTCATTCTAACTAATTTTGTACGCTTCCGTAGTGTAATGGTCAGCACGCTCGGCTACCGTTCTGGAGGTCCCGGGTTCGATTCCCAGGGGGGGTCAAATAAATATGATCAAATAAGTGATTTTTTTTACCTTTATATTTATTCAATATTACCCCGGACTGGTACCTGAAGCGGAGGACTGCTCACCTTACCTTAATGTGTTAACGATCAAGATAACACTGCGTTTATATGATGCAGTGCCCTATGCACCATTGGGGTGCAGATAAGGGTTTTTAAAAAATTATACGACGATTTCCCTTTGTTCTCAACATAGGACTCAGTTCTAACAATCATTTCTTCATTTACACATAATTTTTTACACAACATCTCGGAGTGTGTCCAAATTCTTGTTCACAAATCTGGGTTTGTCCATTTATTTTTACTCTTTGACATCTCAATATAATATCACCTTTCTACCCATAATTGACACTCACCTACTCAAATTTCGGTAGCTATGTTTATGCTTCAATTGAAATAATCTTCTGTATGCTACTTCTTCAAGGACATCTATGGTTGATATATGTAAACTTTTAATTTAGTTTAATGTATTTTTTTCATTTAAAATATTTTTCCTCACTTGTGGAACACTCTCGAACTTGCTGATAGCATCGGGATATGAGATGAAAGCCAGTTCTGTGCCCCCCTGTACCACGTCTTCAACGTCCAGCCCAGTCTCGTACGCCAAATTCCCGAGGATGCCAAAGATTGTGAAACCGGCTATGAGACTCGTCACTGTGTCCAATGACGTCACGATCATGGCGTCACTAAAATAATACGCTTAATCAAATAAAAGAATTCACAAATATTTTATATAAAAGGAAATAGAAAAGTTATATAATTTTTAATTTAAATTTTACTTAGTTAATACCACTATTTTTTTTAAATCTACTATGATACGTGTTTTGATGCATTCCGCATCGTTTTCAAACACCGTATGTGAAGCTAATTCTAAATTTTAGAGTTGGGTCGTTGGAACGTTAAAGGTTGAAGAGGGGGTAGGAGCTCTTTCTTATTTTTATTTATTGATTTAATTTTTATCATTTTTATTTCTTATCAGTAGGAACATGGACAATAGGGGGGGGCTTTAGTTAATTATGGGTTTATTATTATTGATGTTACATTTGATTTGAAGAAATGGAGGTATTTACTAAATAAAACTTAAATTTAAAATTGACAGATTTTACTACAAAGTTACTGCCGAATAAAACAATTAATTTAAATGGTTTTATGAAATTTTTATTAAGCAAATGAAAAAATATAATAAGAATAACGACGTATGGATGTTTAAGTGGTGCTATAAGAAAATAATGCAAAGCTGAGATAAGTATTGTCAATAAAATTAAGAAAGGCGTGTTGAGATGTTTTGGGGATGTGAATCGTAAAAATGGAGAAAGATAAGTAAAACATATTTATGAGGCGAATGTAGTTGAAACAAGTGTCAGAGGAACTTATGAAAATGAGATATTTTCAAATATTATTGGATTGGTCAAGATGGATTATTTGTATTTAGATATTTGTTTCAAACACATTTTTTTGCTTCAGCAAAAATACATCGTTTTAAACCATTTATATTAGTACTTTTATCATACTAGTTTCGCCAAGAACCTTTTCATTATCAGGTATAAACATGTAATAAATCAAATATGTACCTACTTTAAATATTTCAATGTTTTAGATTTAATTTAATTAAAAATAGATTTTTTAGGTACGTGATAAAACAATTAATTTTTGTTAATCTTTTCGTAAAATGTGATATCTTAAGCTTTATTTTGTGTTTAACGATTGGGTATGCATCTGAAACTCTAGAAAAAGGAAATAATTGGGTAAAGAAAGATATCAAAGGAGCGGTAAGATGAAGGATTTTTTTCTCATTTAATACTCACCGATAAACATTATGCCTGAAGTTGTTATAGGACGAATACATAATAACGTTACCAAAACACACTGAGAGTGAGAAGAAGCACTGAGTTACTGCGGCATACCACACCTGAAATGAAAAAAAAAATCTTGTAATTATTTTATCTTAATTCACAATTTGAGGACGTTGACTCTTTCCATACTAATTTGCATACAAAAACATGTTATGTCTAACTAACCATCACGCTGCTTCCCCGCCAGGGATAAGCAAAGAGAATAGAATGCCACACCACTCTATCTTTGCAAATATCCCTCGCCTTTTTCACCTTCATATATCTCCTCATACATATCCACCGGTTATTTCGACGCCTGACCCGGCCACTTTCAAGTTTTTGACATTCATCATCATGCCAAGTTTTGTGGTATTGTAATATAAGGAGAATATTATATTACCATACCATAAAATTACTAATCCTTAAAAATAAAATTTCTTAATTCACTGATTCCCTGATTTGCTGATTTGTGCGCTCATTGACTAAGATTTTAGAAAAATTGAAGAGAGGATCTATGAAAAGATTGCTAGGTAAGGAGCAATTCCTATCAATTTTTTTAAACATTGATCGACTGATTCGTTCTTAGTGTTTCTATCATAAAAAAGGATAGTTAAAATGCTTCTCTATAGATTCTATTGAAAAATTAATCACACATATATTAAATTTCATGTAAAAAATTAAAACCATTAATTTTCAATTTAACCAAAGAAATACAATACTGCAATCTGGAACACGATGTTGTCTTCAGTTTTTTTTTTCTTACCAATACATCAAGGTCAAGGTGTTCCTTTTGTTTTCTCCATACTTTAAGTTTTCAAGTAATATTTCTAGTATTATCGAAACTATTTAGTAGTCAACTGCATTTTGCTGACACGGTGGAAGAAAGATAAGGGCTTATAAATGGCTTATTCTGGCATGATTTATCAATGCAAGAATAAATCTGCTTGCATACTGAAAAATAGAAAAACTGCTTCTAACGATAACAGCCACATTCAAATGGGATAATCCTAATATCCGTCGTCCATAATATAATTTTGAAACTTAGAAAAAAAATTTTTATTTTATTCAGATATAAGCTAGCAGACGATTTTTATATAATGCATTGTGTTTCAGAAACTTGGTTGAATTTATTCAGAAAATGCTTCAGAAAAATTCAATCACCATGAAAACAATAATCTGTGAAAACATATGGTGGCATTTTTCTAAGAGTTTAATTTAAATTTTTTTTTTTTTGTTTTTTTTAAAAAAAAAAAATCTTTAAAAGAATATGAACTCAAATAATATCTTCAAATTCTAAACCTGGTGAGGCTTAAATTGGAAAACATATTATAGGTGTTTTTAAATATCTACACGAATGCCCATAGTTTTGTAAAAGTACAAAACTATGGGCATTCGTTTACAAAATAAAACTTAAACTCTGTTATAAAATTCTTTTATTTTTGGCACTTTTCTCCAATCGGTTTTGACAATAATCTTGTCGTCTTCAGGGATAGACTTGTACATGTTAGTACATCCCTGAAGATTATAAGATTCTTGCGAAATCGGTTGAAGAAAAGTACCAAAAATAAAAGTGGTTAAACTCAAAGTTTTAGTTTTATTTTATAAAGTTTTACAAAATGTGCCACATAGTATCTTCAAAAAACGTTTTGAAAATATATCTTTGTTTGAATTTTATATATTTGGAATTACGTTAATTTTGTTTTTATCGGTTTTAGTTTTAGAGACGGACATGAAATAACTATAAGTTTGTCTATTGAGAAATTCTGTGGAAAATTTTTCGAAGAATTGAGTTTCTGTAAATACACAATAAAGTAATAAATATTTCAAACTTTAAGTCGCTTGGGTGTCACATTCTCGGAGTAGCAGATTCGCCATTTCCACCTTCCACCGTCGATATGTATTTTTATCGTATGAAACAACTCCATTCAGGCGAGGCGAACTTACGTCAAGCTGTCTCACGTCATATCCCATGTTTTTGTACAGATTTCCACTTTCCACAAAAGAGGGATAACGTATGTATTGGGAAAGCTGCACCCCTGAATGCATTGTCCACATCGATTTCCACTGAAATTGCGCTTGCAGAGATATGTTCACAAATAATAACGGGATATGGAAACATGGTTCAACCCAGGGTTGCCAAACACATATTTGACTGACATTTTTAACATTAAAATAGAGTTCATAATCGTTGCCGTAGAATGGGGCTACTTGTACTTTGATGTGTTACTTGAGCCCAGTACAAAAAAGAGATATTAGTCTGTATTTGGTCTACAATAATGAACGTATCGTGATAATAAGTTTCACCTGCCAGGGAAACAATAAATCGTGTCGATACGTTCATTATTGTAGACCAAATACAGATTTAATTTTTTTTGTACTAGGCTCAAGTAACACATCAAAGTTCAAGTAACCCCGTTCTACGGTACATTAATTATTCAGTAGTTCATTATCATTTTACGTTTTGAATTCTTTGAGTGTTGCGAATTGTGAAATATCACAATATCGGGATATGGAAATATGATTCAATCCAGGGTTACCAAAAACATATTTAACTGACATTTTTAATATTAAAATTGAGAATATTACAATTATTTAGTAATTCATTATCATTTTACGTTTTGTATCCTTTGAGTAATGCGGGTTGTGAAATATATCAAATAATATCGGGATTTGGAAATATGGTTCAATCTAGGGTTACCAAACACATATTTGACTGACATTTTTAATATCAAAGTAGAGTTCATAATCGTTACATTAATTATTCAGTAATTCATTATCATTTTACGTTTTGTATCCTTTGAGTGTTGCGGGTTGTGAAATATCACAAATAATATCGGGATATGGAAATATGGAATAATCAAGTTTTTTGATATATGACGTTGTTGAAAGGAGTGAGCGATATTTCGACTACGGTTAGTCCGCTCTTAACCTAATCGCCAATTTTACGCTTTACTTCCATACGTGAGTATTGGTACCAGGTAATTGGTAGAATGGCAACAATAAGTCAAATTTTTGTATATAATTTTTCGTTATACAAAGCCGATGAATTCCTGTTAAATCAACCGTTTTATGTAAAAGTCTCGAATAATAATGTTCTCTTATCATAAAAATTGAAATTATCAATCTAATAGTGTCCCAATGATAAGAAAAATAATCCATTGTGATGAGGTACACACTCTTCAAGTGACCCATAGTAATACACAACACAATATGCGTAGCGAGAAATATATTGATTACCATCATAATAGTTTGGTGTTGTGATAAGCTCAACCCTTTGGTAAAGCAGAGATGTATTGTACATACTTTTACCATATTTATTGTATACTCACATTTAATAAAATATTTTAATGTCACATATTTACTGCCACTAAACTGAACTATAACTGTGCGTATATATATTTACATATGTCGCTCACTCCTTTCAACAAAGTCACATATTTATTGCCACAATATCAAAAGGCTTGATTTTTCAGGATATCTTTTTTAAAGTTTAAGAGTACCTGTAATGAAATTTATTAAAAATAAATATCAAGCCATTTTTTGAACTTTTTACTATGCAACAGATCTTTTTAGTTAAAACCTGAAGGTTTTTTTCTTCATTGAAAAATATTTAGTATATTTAAAAAAATAATTAAACTATACATTTTCTTCAAAATGCAAGAACAACACTTTTTGCCCTGTACCGGGTAAACATTAAGTTAAAAATATGCCGCTTTTGCTGGGATATAGTACATTTTCTGGGCATTCCAAAAACATGCATAACTGAAAATTGATCATTTTTTATTTATGACGTTCTTGAAAGGAGTGAGCCATTTAAGTCACTTTTGTTTGGCAATAAAATAAACATCAATGCATTTAGTAATTTTTAACAAGTCAATATATTATACGTCCAAGTTTAAAATCTTTTGGAATTTTTTTCAGGGCAATATAAAGCTAGTAAGATATCAAAAAAGTCAATGATCACGTGTTTGTAAAAAATGCACTTGGTCACTTGGTATGACTTTTTTAAAAAAAATATTTTTCTTTGATTTCATACCTGTGGGTCCAAGATCTTGTCAAAGTGTGGATTTATGAAGAAGATGATTCCGTCTTTGGCTCCTGGAAGCGTAGCAGCCTTAACCAGCAGGACTAACATGATGACGTAAGGAAACAGGGCCAGGAAGTAGGATGCCTTTCCGGAACTCTTTACTCCTCGGAGCAGCACTAGATATACCGACAACCAGGCCATCAGAAGGCACAAGAGAAGCTTCCACTCTGGTACTCCTATACCGTCGTTGATATTAGGGACTTCACGCAAAACAACTCGTCTAGAAACAAAATAAAAATTGTAAAATCCAAGCGGCAATATTTCTATTATTTGGACCTCGATTATACACGTATACGATAAATCAAAAACGAAAAAGTGTGGACTTTATAAAATTAAACATTTTTTTTTAACCAATCTTTTTTTATTAGTACATTTAGAATTTTTTATGGAGTGTGTGGAAGTTTTTGGTAAGGGAATGTAATTAATTATAAGTATTTAATGTTTTAGAATTTAATAAACCCTGATGATGACAAGGTTCTTGTCAATACCGGTAGGTTAAAGTGTACTAATAATAAAAAAGTGGTTAAAACAAAGTTATTTTATTTTATAAAGCTTATAAAATGTGCCACAAAGTATTTGCGATAAACACTCAAGAAAAAGTATGGGTTTTATAGAGTACACACAAAAAGTAAAACATGCTAATCGTTTCGTCGTTGGTTGATATAAAAATCGTATTAACCGTTTGAGTGATAAGCAATTTTAACCAAAGTGTTTTTTATTCATCAATTTGTCACCACAATCAATAAAATAAATTGAAATTATCCAATCTCTAATGTCAACCGCTAAAAACCGTGACACAAAAATCTAAAATTTGACCATCCTCAATATTGTAGTAGAATTACTAAGTCAAAAATTCGACTCTCAACACTTAAACTGTTAAACATAAAAAAATTATACATTTGTATAATTCACAATATTTTGAGTCTTTCAAACATTACAATGCTTAACTGTTACTTAGTATGTAAAGTAATCACTTTAACCAGCCAATAACAGATCTTAAGCCCTGAAAATGCTCGGTCTTTCATATCCTATTTCAATTAAATCATTTCTATTGAGATATCGATGAAAAAAATAAAAATGAGACCGATTCAATGCTACAATATATTTCAAATGGTAACTGGCAGAAGAAATGAAACAACAAATGAACAAAAAAAATATTACGATAACTTATTACATAACGGTATGGAATGATATTTTTATCCGCTATTGTATCCGTGTAAATATAGGCTTAGTCTACGATATTAACTTTATCGTAAAAATATTTTTTCAATGACGTATACGTATCAAACATGCAATTTTTTATAACGAAAATTTTACACTCGTACCTCTGTATTTTTTCATGATAAATCTATTTAATGGTTTAAACTTTGATTTTTTTTAAATCTCAGATATTTTGTATAATAATAAATGATATTCTTGATGATGGATTATGATAAATTTACTTTACGATAAACTTCTACAATCGTTATTCATCAATTCATCAAATACATATTTTTATTGATTTCTAATCAGAACGACTTTAAACACCTTTAAATGATATCAAATCGGATAGAAATACTGTTTAGTGGAATACTCTACAGAAATACAATAGTTGTATTAACCAAGTAAAACTTTGATTAGAAACAAAAATATTGGTAAAGTAGTACAAGAATAGTGACGCCAATAATTTCCGCAAAAAATCTAGTGGAGATACTTCGATTTGTAAACAAATATTTGGAGACATGAAATTCTGATATGCGGACCTTGGTATAATATGCATGTAAGAGCCTTCGGAAGACCTCAAAAAGGATGGTCCGACGATACAGCCGCTGCGGGGGGTAGAAATTGGCTTCAAGTAACAACAAATTGAAGAAAAAAAAAGGATATGGAATAGGCCTATTGGAGGCGATACTACCTAGCAGAAGAGTTCAGAAGGCTAAAGAAGAAGAGGAGATTTGAACGCTTTCACATTTTGATTAATTTTTTGTTTTTATTTTAAAGAAATAACCCGCAGAGCCTCTTGCGTTTAAAGACAGGTGAAATAGAGAAGGTAAATGAGAAAAATACATCACAAACACCCAGAATATTGAAAATAAATCTTTCTAGAATTAATTTAGCAGTTGTCGGGAATCGATCCCGTGACGCCAGTTTCGGAGTCGAGCGTCTACGTCAATTTATATTTCCGTTTCCACTCACTTAAAATAGAGTTCAGACGAGCTCTTGAGTCCCGACAAGTTGCCGACAGAGCCCGCGTCGCCGGACGGATAACAGTCGCTCCAGGAGGCGTCGCACACGGACCAGGGCAGCTCGGAAGAGAAGGACCCAAACATGTAGTATATGATGATGGCCATCAGCGATGCGTAGTACGTCATCACGGACAGCACCGCGAGCGTCTGCCCGGCACCGGTTCCTGCAAAGTGTGAAAATACATTAAACGTACTGTCAATTCACTTAAAATTTTAATTTTATTTGTATTTCTTAAAATCCATTGTGACACGTGTTTCAATGCATTTGCCATCGTTTACAACACCGTATACGGTGTTTTTTTTTAAATATATTTGTTAGTTGCGTAACAAATTTTTCTTTGCCTATTGTGCAACGATTTATAGCAAGGGTGCTTTAAATAATAAAATAAATTTTGTTTTACGGCCCGGTAGATAGTCTTATTTCTAAAATCCGGCCCGGCTACTGAAAATGTTGGCCACCCATGATTTATAACATATTTAGTTTATATCTCTTAGAAATGAAAGTGGATGTGCATACTGAACAATAAACGAATAAAGTTGTTCCTTAAAAAAACAATGCAATAGACACAATGAATTCAGTATCTTAGATCAATCAAGATCCGTCACATAGCTCACTAATTTGTCTTATTCGTCTTGTGTTTGAAAATAATGCGGAATGTATCGAAACACGTGTCACTATAGATTATAAGAAATAGTGATATTAAAAGTGGTAGGTGGTAATAGTGTCGGGTTGTGGTCCCGTAATTTACTGCCGCGGACTCGTGAGTCAGAATAATTGGCTTCGAACCCATCCTACCACAATTCGATACCTTTTTTTTTTAATAATGTGCCGCTTGGGCTCACAGAAATATTATGAAATTTTATAAGAAATATTATGTATCTTGTAAATTATGAAAACACAAATATTTCTCTTTTTAATAAAAATTACTTTGTCAAAGTGTTAATAGGGTATTCCGACGTTCCCACGACCTACAAATTCAACTTAAATATTCTGAACTGCTCAGACTTCCATTTTATCTTTTATGTTTTATTATTATGAAGTAGGATCAAAATTACAGCAATCGATATAAAAAATAATAAAAATACTGTTAATATATTTGGACTATAATTTTATGTGTATTCTGAACACTTATATAACAGCAAACCCAAAATCAAAAATCGTGAAATTCTAAAAAAACTCAAATATAACAAAAGAACGCGAATTTTGAATGGAAAATTATGTGAAAAAGAAAATTGTGAAAAAAAAACATCAGAAGAATTAGAGGAACGATTCCCTCGAAGTCTCTACCCATTTCAACTTTCGTTGTGTTTTTGTCAGAATTTGTATCTTTCAATCAATATGAAATGATAACATGTCGCTCACTCCTTTCAACAACGTCATATATCAAAAATCGTCAATTTTCAGTTGTGCATGTTTTCGGAATGCCCAGGAAATGTACTATATTCCAGCAAAAGCGGTATATTTTAAAAATATTTGCTAGAGGGCAGAAAGTTTTTACATTTTGAAGAAAGGGTATTGTAAAATTATTATTTTTTTAAATAAACATAATATATTTTAAATGGAGAAAAAAAATCAGGTTTTACCTAAAAAGATCTGTTGCATAGTAAATAGTTCAATAAGTCGCTTGATATTTATTTTTAATACATTTCATTATATTCTTAAACTTTAAAAACGATATCCTGAATAATCAAGTTCTTTGATTTATGACGTTTTTGAAAGAAGTAAGCGATATATCTATTATATGGTACCAGCTCGTTATAAAGATCATAATATTATAGTTAAAGATAAGAATTTAAGCCTGTGTTGTACACAAAGTGTACATGTGATGTATGAATTCTAGTCACAAAATGAGATTATTTTTTGTCTTAAAATTCTTATCCCATATAGATTACAAATTGCATCAGCAAGAATGATTTGAAATTTGTCCTTAATTGTTAAACATCTGAAATTAACACGATAAGAATATTATCTTTTTTTGATAATTAAATCTCTTATCGGCACCCACGCGAATAAATAAAAAAGAGATTAAATCTTGTCAGATAAATACGCATATTTGGTTTAATTTATTATTATCTTCACTTAAGGCTATACATCTTCATACGAAACTAGGACTACACCCTTTAATGAAAGAATAAAAAAAAACTTTATGTTTACCCGAAACTATTCAACATTGTTTAAATTTAATTTTACTTAGTAAATACTACTATTTCTTAAAATCCATTGTGAAAAGTGCTTTGATGCATTCCGCATCATTTTCAAGCCCCGTACGTGAAGCTAAGTCTAAATATTTTTTTTAAAGTTATGTCCGTGGTGTTGTGACCACATATAATTTTTGAAAATGATGCGGAATGCATCGAAACACGTCTCACAATGGATTTTAAGAAATATAGGAAAACTGAATTGAAAATTTATGACATGTGTGTAATGGGCGAATTATATTAATTATGTTTCAATTGCGACGTATTGTGTTATGTGACTATTCTAGATAACATACTTCATTTGATGAGGTATGTTTTTAAAAAATCTATTCTCGGATATAACGAGGAACGGTTATAACGAGCAAATTCAGTTGGTCCCTTCATACTCGTTATAATCGAGTTTGACTGTAGTTTATTATCAAGTGTAACTTAATTAAAAATGGATAGATATTATCAAGTGACTACGGAATCAATTTTTGAAAAAATAAGCTTCTCGAAGGTGAGTGAAAAAAAATATAAGCTGTTATAGATTTTACACGAGTGACAAACTCGTATTTCCATTTTTAATTCATTCACACCAAGTGAATATAACAGACTATAAAGTTAAAAAAAAAAGTTATATACAGGCCATATTAACTAATCTTGCAAGGCGAATATAACTAATAATAATAAAAAATATTTTACACTCGTTTGACTTAAGCGTCTCCGGTGACATTCAGAGCTTTTTCTTACGTCACCATAATCAAAAAAAATTAATAACGTCGTTAAAACAACATCCTTCATAAATAATATAAAAAATAATGTAAAAGTCACTGGTCATAAAAATGGAAAAAGGAGAATAATCTTTTTTTTTTAATTATATGACTTAATTTTTAATTTTCAAATAAGATAAGATGCATTTACAATGCGTTTACGTTATCACCAACCATAATGCCACATTATCCAAGGTAGCCAGAATAATGATCCATTGGTATGTAAGAAAACATGTCCGAGTCTAATTTATTCGAAGCACGCACGTCATCTATGCGATTATGTGCATCCGTTTTAATTGCATATGTTTATAAACGGCTATTTTTCATGGCTAAATCGTTATTATCTTGGCGTTTACTACCTCAATTATTAAAAAATTCCTTTAATTTGAGTATTGTGAGTAATTTGAGCTTCCCAAATCAATAAACCTTCCAATATTGCCGAATAGGTTAAGCTAATTTTTTATCTTCATAAAATTAATTACCTTTCTTTTTAGCACTTTTTTTATTAATACAATTCGACGTACCGGTTTCAATTATATTAATAAAAAAAGTGGTGAAAACAAAGTTAAATAATTTTATAAAGATATCATAAAATGTGCCACCAAGTATCTGCGGAAAACATTCAAGAAATAAGCTAATTTTCCTCGTTGTTAGGATATCCTTTGATCTTGGGTGGAAATTCGACATTGATATTGGTTACTGAAAGAAAATATGTCAGTTATGGCCAAAATTAGCTTTGGGAATCAAAACTAGTTTTCGGATCTATTAGTATTCAACGTATTACGTTACTTTCGCAGGTTTTTGATTTTATTTTCGAGCTAAAGATCATTGAAAGCTGTCCCACCGCCTAGACCCACCATTCATAGATCTGATACAGAAGCATTTAGGTTTTTTGACAGACCTTCTCTTGCAAAGCAATTTTTGTTTTTGTTTTATGAAGCATGTTGCGAAATTTATAGAATATATGAAACAAAATTGTATCCCAATTTTACTGTGAATTTACATTTCTTCTTCTTTTTTCTCAATCTTGTGGATTGGTCACCTTCGCCACTCCGGTCTTTTTTGCGAAACCTTCTTCAGCTCCTCATACGTCGAACAGACCATGTCCTCGAATAAGTCGCGAAGATATTCGCGGCGTGGGCGTCCTCTGGCATTTGTTTCCTCAATCGTCTACTCTATTAGCAGGAAACCCTCCTATCTCAACACGTGATCGATTCATTTACATTTAAAAGCTTTCAATATCCTTGTCAGTGCCAATTGAAATAAATACAAGTTTGTAAAACCACGAAAAAAAAATCTAGAAGTACCCCGGTGTAGGCAGTGAAAAGGATTAGTAGTTAGTAAGTTCAGTTAGTCAGCTAGATCCGATCTGACCTGACGTTGGCCGGTACACAGTCGCCTCCACAACGGCACGGCAAACCAGTGCTGACAAAATGCTCAGTCATCGCATTTCCCACTCGACCATTCAACCATTTCCGTTAAAGAGTGTCAAAAGAACAATAAGCCATATTGCAAGCGTGGCATATCTTAAGATAACCTAAAACCGTGGTAATAATAAAGATTTATGCTCAGATATGTTGAGCGCGTGTTGAAATAATAATAGGTACAGTATAATAATACAGACAGAACTGTCCGTATAAGTAATCATTTTACCTTCATGTAATTTACAAGCAAGATAACATTGTCTACTCAAATATTTGCATAATTATGCGGACAATTGTAAGGAATTTTGGGAGAAATTGCTTAATTAGTTATAATATTTCTCATTTATTATCATTCAACACCAATAATAAGCAACAAAAAACCTTGACATCTCAACATATATGAAGAAGAATATGGAAGTCTGGGTATTTACAGGGCTTATGACATCTCGTAGGCTGGTAGAGTGATCACATTACACGTGTGCAGCATTCACCATTCTACCCATTTCAAACACAATTTGAAAATCATGCGGAACGCATCGAAACACGGTCACAATAGATTTTAAGAAATAGTGGTGCATATCAAGTAAAACTTAAAATAAAATGTATATATTTTACCACTAAGTGACTACCAAATCAAAAAATGAAATAATTCATTACCTTTTATCGTCTGAAATCATGAGAGTAGAAATAAGTTTGCTTACGGTGTATCTTTACTTAACCCCGTATTATGTTAAATATGTTTTAACTTTGTATTTCGTTTATTTACTGTGTTTATTTTTACTACCCCAACTACGTTAATCATCTTAATTAACTATCCTTACTTTATAAGTTATACTGAATATTTGAACTTTGTAATATATTTTATACTAATTGGTTGCAGCCGTAAATAAAATAAACAAATTAAAAATACAACATTTTGAATGTATCCAAATACTGGTTTACAAATCCAGATTATCTCCAATCAGGAGGTACTTGGCAACCAAGCCTAAGATGGTCATAAGCCCTGTAAATGCCCAGATTCAACATTAATCTTCATCTATTTTGAGATGTCAAAAAGTAATATAATAAAAAATTAATTTAACAAAATATCAATTCAAATTATTTTACCTCTCAATGCCGGGCAGAAATCGTAGACCTTGACACTTCCCTTGCTGGAGAACTGTCCCAGGTACATTTCTAGAAAATACACCGGTTTTCCGACCAAGAAAAGGACGATGATGTAAGGGATGAGGAAAGCTCCACCGCCGTTGCTGTAGGCCGTGTAGGGGAAGCGCCATATGTTACCCAGGCCAATGGACATGGCGATGCATGACATCAGGAACTCAAGCCCACCTCCCCATTGATCTCTTTTGGGACCTTCTTCTTCAGGCTCACTTTCCGGGTCGCCAATCTAAAAAAACATTTTTAACCATTTGAATACAAAATCTGACATATCGTTCACTCCTTTCAACAACGTCATGTATCAAAAATCGTCAATTTTCAGTTGCGCATGTTTTCGGACTGCCCAGAAAATGTCCTATATCCCTGCAGAAGCGGCATATTTTTGACTTAATATTTACCCGCTACAGGGCAGAAAGTGTTGTTTCTGCAAATTATTATTTTTTTTTTTAATATAATTTTTTCCAAATGGAGAAAAAATATTCAGGTTTTACATAAAAAGATCTGTTCCACGGTAAAAAGTTCAAGAGGTAGCTTAATATTTATTTATAATACAGTTTTTTGATATATGACGTTGTTGAAAGGAGTGAACAATATGGTATATCGGCTTTCAGTACTCTAGCCAATCGGCATACCAGCCCTATATCTTGGTGGCTAAGAATAGTTTACATTCGCTTAAAAGCCGTGGTTTAATCCACGCCTCCGTCCGTGGGTAGTTCAAATTATAAAGATACTTTCGTGTGATATCTAAAAATTATTAAAGAAAACTTTTGGTAATGCATTATTTCTTATTAGTTTTACATTTTTTTTTGACGGCACTTGACTAAAGATGTCCCTGTAAAGATAGAACTTTGCTTTATATTAAAATATAAACTAAAATCAGTTTACATTCAAAACTTTACATCCCAGGCGTACTCTTTTACTGAGTTATTTTTTTCCGTTTTCTTGTCAATTAATCACACTTCTGATCTAAACGCCCGATAAAATACATGCGTTATAGTTATATGTACCACATTTATTAGTAAAACAATAAAAGTTATAATTTTATAAGACAATTTATTTTTATAACTCATTTTGTTGGTTGCATACATTAAGTAACTCTGTGTCATATCTCCGGCTGTAAAATAAAATGTCTCGCCGAATAACGAATTTAAAAATAAATTTCTTTTTGACAATGGTACAGAGTGTTTTTAAATTTTCTAATTTTTTTTAAAAATTATTTTTGTTGAAATCGCGGTATTTCTGGCATAGTAACCTTTTTTCTGGCATAGTAAAAGTTTTTAAAAGCCAAATGTTGATTGATAGTGGATAGAAATCAGTAGTTCTGATCATCTCAATTCCAAGTTCATTAGGTACAGATAACTTCAAGGTTATAAGTTCAAAACCACAGGGTGATTCGCGTAGTAATGCTACAACTCCTTCAAAAAACTTTCAAATTAACAAAAAAACACTGCGAAACATAGTGCTTGAATTCACTACGATTTCGCTAGAGACATCTATGGTGAGATGAAACAAGCTTATTTTTACTAAGCAAAATCCCTTCTTGTATTTTCATTTCAAATGAAAGAGTTTCTTTATTGAATTGGCGTTTCATTTGTAGAACTCCATTATAATTTATGTATTTATTTTTAAATCAAACACAGATTTTTTGAGTATACTAAGTTGTATTTTATTGACAAAAACACATAAAAAATTATATTGTGCCAATTGTTTCGCCTAGTTATGGCATTTAAAAGCTTCTTTCATCTCACCAAAGAAACACTTGTTGTGTTTATCTTCAAAATTCCTTTTTTTGTACGTATGCATAATCGCACATCATTAACAAATAAAATTTAATCAATTTCACGGATTATATTCGACATTAAAAATTAAAATTTTAAGAGAAAATATTTCTCAAACAAAACTATTTATCATACTTTCTTGATATAGGTCAATGTAATAGTATCATTTTTTATATTAGAAATCCGATATAATAAAATAATTATTATTAATATGTCAATTGAAATAAATTGTAGTGATATTTTGAGTGTTTTCATTTTATGGGTGGAACGATTATATTATCAGGGAAATTGATATATTTTTTTTTATTGCATACAAGATTAAAATTTACAAAATTTAGTGCTGTAATAAGGATATACGTAGATTAATCACCCTATAGATGTTATATAAAGACATGTGTGATTATATGCGTCTCGTTTTTATACGAAAGAAGATGACGACCTAGTAATTGGCTGGCTTGAGTGATCACTACTTGCGTAACGTTGTTACGCAAGTACCCATTATGAGACATCTAAAATGTTTTTTTTTAATATGGATATATGCACTGTTTTGGTCAGCATGCTCGGCTACCGTTCTGGAGGTCCCGGGTTCGATTCCCAGGGGGGTTTAATAAATATAAGTGATTTTTTCACTCTAATATTTATTCAATATTACACTGGACTGGTACCTGAAGTGGAGGGCTGATCACCTTTCCTTCATGTGTAATCGATCGAGATAACACTGCGTTTATATGAAGCAGTGCCCTATGCACCATTGGGGTGCGGTAAGGGTTTTATTTTTTTTTAAATATATGCACTGTTGTTGGATTCCTTTCGTATTTAAGTTGTAATTTTGAGAGATTTTACTTTGTCTCAAGTTGATACATATTTAAGATAAGTAGATATGTAAAAATGTCGATGAGGCTTAACATTTCTTATGGTATGTCATAAGGTTATTATTTAATTACCTCTATTTTCACTGTCCGCTTCCGCAGTGTAATGGTCAGCACGCTTGGCTACCGTACTAGAGGTCCTGAGTTCGATTCCCAGGAGGGGGGGTCAAAAAAATATAAGTGTTTTTTTACTCTAATATTTATTCAATATTACCCTGGACTAGTACCTGAAGCGGAGGGCTGATCACGTTTCCTTCATGTATTAATGATCAAGCTGATTTATATGATGCAGTGTTCTATGTACCATTGGGGTGCGGATAAGGGTTGGATGATGATCAAATGTCATTTAAATTCTCTCCTACTTTTGTGAGAGAATTAACGAGGAAATATAAAGAGAGGTTAATTCTACCTTTATTCCTCTAAAATAAGAAGTTTAATGATCAAGGTAACACTGCGTTAATATGATGCAGTGCCCTATGCACCATCGGGTGCGGATGAGGGTTTGAAGAAAATATGTCATCCGTAGGGTGATAATCCAATGTCTGATATAATAAATACTTATAACCTGCTTAAATAATTTCGACAAACAGCCAGTAGAGATTTTAGAGAAGACATTTGACTTCATTGTTCTCGTACAACGCACTTCTAAAAATGATAATGTATTTTGGTATCGCATATTAACGCAGAATGATTACCGTCTAGCCTCAACAGTAATTATCCATAAAATATAAGTTATCTTGACAAGATAAAAGCGTGTACATGATAAATGATTAATGGGTTTAATGTATTCAAAAATCATTACTGTTTAACCGTAAACAATGTCCTCAGCGTGCCTAAACAATTCAAAAGATAGTGGTATCTCCAATAAATCGATGGATTAGTCAGTTTTATTTCATGTTACCCAAAATTGATTTTTTTCCTGTTCGCTAGAACTAACTAAATCAGAGAGAATAGAACGCCATACCACTCTGTCATACCACACAAATCCGCACATTATTTAGACTCCTGACCCGGCCGCTTTCAAGTATTTGACATACCTGATCATCCCAGTATTCCTCAGTCATACTTTGGTACTTTGTCTAACTACATTCACCTGATATATCGCTCACTCCTTTCAACAACGGCATATATCAAAAATCGTCAATTTTCTGTTGTGCGTGTTTTCGGAATAACCAGAAAATGTTCTATATCCCAGCAAAATTGACATATTATTAACTTAATATTTACCCGCTACAGGGCAGAAAGTGTTGTTTTTGCATTTTTAAGAAAAGGTATTGTTTAATAAAAAAAATTTAATAAACTAAATATTTTTCAAATGGAGAAAAAACTTTCAGGTTTTACCTAAAAAGATCTGTTGCAAAGCAAAAAGTTCAATAAAAAGCTTGATATTTATTTTTAATACATTTTTTTTATATTCTTAAACTTTAAAGACGATCTCCTGAAAAATTAAGTTTTTGATATATGATGTTGTTGAAAGGAGTAAGCGATATTTGTTTCACCATTTTTTCCTCACTCATTCGTTCCACATAACTAAACCATCTCATTTAAACCATTTTTAAATTTTATCGATAATCGAGCCTTGCATTATTTCTATAACTAACATACTAATATATCATGATTTCGCAGTTTTAGAAATTGATATCTAAAATAGAATTGATCAGAAACAAAAGTTTCAATGGCAAAGTTGAAACAAATGCCTCATTGGTAGTACTCCATATTCTTTTAAAAATCCAGACAAAAACGATTAACTTATACACATATCGCTCACTCCTTTCAAGAACGTCATAAATCAAAAAACTTGATTTTTCAGGAGAACGTTTTTAAAGTTTAAAAATATAATAAAATGTATTAAAAATAAATATCAAGCCACTTATTGAACTTTTTACTGTGTAACAGATCTTTTTAGGTTAAACCTGAAGGATTTTTCTCCATTTGAAAAATATTTAGTATATTGAAAAAAATAATTAAACAATACCTTTTCTTCAAAATGTAAAAACAACACTTTCTTCCCTGTAGCGGGTAAATATTGAGTTAGAAATATGCCGCTTTTGCTGGGATATGGTACATTTTCTGGGCATTTCGAAAACATGCACAACTGAAAATCGGTGATTTTTTATTTATGACGTTGTTGAAAGGAGTGAGCGATTTGTAGATCCTGACATTTGTATCATACTAACAAAAAAATTAAATTCTAATTTTTTCTAGTAAAATACCATTGGTTATTCCATGTACATAAAAAACAAAACAAAAATAACCCGATTCGTTTTACGTAACAAAAAAATTTAACGAAAATAAGTAACGAATTTGACAACTCGATGATTTCTACATTATCTTTATGCTTCGTTTGTTTAAATAACACCAATTTGAAAAGTGCGTTTTGTTATATTGTTATTATTTACCTTTTTACGATTGTAGCGTAGTATAAAATAATAATAAAAATGTCGTTTTACTTCATGTAAATGTTAAAAAATACGATGTTTGCAGTAAAAAAATCAAAAATTTACGATACAATGACAGTGCAAAGCAAGTCGCATAAAAGGGTTTCATTTATTATTTACTGTTTTTCGTTACACTTACCAACATTTTCTTTTACACGTTTCCTTTCAGAAATGTTGTAGAAAATTTTATGTTAATATCTCAAAAAAGGATGACTATGAAGTTGATACTATTTGATGATAAAATAATATTTTTGTTACGAAATAATCCAGGGTTCTTTTATAATTAAAATTCTTCCAGAAACAAAACATACTGTCAAGAATATTTTTTATTTCTATATATCTAATAAAGCTGTCTATAAAAGCTAATCATTTTAACTTTAAATGTTGGAAAATCAAATACACTTTATTTTCATTATATTAAAATAAAAAATTTTACCTTAGTCGGCGTTGAAATTTTTCCATTTGATAATTCATTAATATCTAATTCTGCTATTGGAACAAACCCCCCGTTCAGCTCTCCATGGAGTTCCTAAAAAGAATAAATTAAAACTGAATTATTTTTACAATAAAAGAATCCTTCGAAAGGTAACAGAGAAAAATGAATGCTGAAAATCTTAAGGAGTAAAAGTTAAATCTAGAATTTCTCAACATAATTAGATCACGAAAAAAATTAACAGGCAGATTTTTATTAAAAACGTGAACTGTGAACCAATAAAACTTTCCGAGCGGATAATCTTAATTTGTTGAAAGTGTCATTTCTAGTGATCCTCGACTTATGAACATAATTGGCTCCGTGAAATGTTTGAATAAAATCAATTTAAAAAAAAAGAAACAAAAATAGGTTTCAAACAAAAATTTTCATGTGCTATTTCAACAACCAAAAAATATAATGTTTACAAACATATGTGGTATATATATATATATACACATATATATATATATATATATATATATATATATATATATATATATATATATATATATATATATATATATATATATATATATATATATATATATATATATATATATATATATATATATATATATATATATATATATATATATATATATATATATATATATATTTATATATAAATAAATATATATATTTATATATATATATATATATATATATATATGTATATATATATATATATATATATATATATATATATATATATATATATATATATATATATATATATATATATATATATATATATATATATATATGTATATATATTTAAATATATATATATTCCGCATTTCTTTTGCTATCTAATAATCTATGCAACGATTTAAAAATATTTCAATATCTCTGAAAATTACACAAAAATAATCTTTTATAGTTCCGCTCATAAAGAAAAGATATTATCACTAGATTTTTTAGCCATTTCATATTTATAATAATTATTTTTAAATATCTTCATTTTGATATCAAAAAAGATATATTAGATTGATCTCTATCAGAAAAGTACGGAAAAAATGTTTTATTTAAGAAATAATTTCTTTAAGAATGCTATTTCACAAATGACAAATATAATCCATCATATTGATAAAATTGAGTAGCTTATGACATGCGATTTTACATTAGTGCAAAGAAAGGAATACCAAAGACATATTTTAATTATAATTGAATGATGTATTGCTATCAGAAAGATAGGAATTTGAAAGATGTATTTCAATAAGAATAAAAGGTTTACAGGGTGTACTTAGGCTGTTATATGTTTTTACCTTTCACGAGGGTACCAACGTAGCCTTGACCACATGGTATACTTTGTTATTTTGATCTTATGACCTTGTAGTTGTGAACTTGACCTCATAACCTCAAAATTAAGATGATTCAGAAAACTTGATTTTTATCCACTATCAACTAGATTTTTTTATAGATTAGTGAACATGTAAATAAGCCTGAATAAGAACGCCCTAAAAGAAATCATTGTGAATGAAGTTTCTGATGTCGTATATCTCTATAATAATAATAATAAAACCTTTACCGCACCCCAATGGTGCATAGGGCACTGCTTCATATAAACGCAGTGTTATCGCGATCGATTACACATGAAGGAAATGTGATCAGCCCTCCACTTCAGGTACCAGTCCAGTGTAATATTGAATAAATATTAGAGTGAAAAAATCACTTATATTTATTAAACCCCCCTGGGAATCGAACCCGGGACCTCCAGAACGGTAGCCGAGCATGCTGACCATTACACTACGGAGGCGGAGGAGGCATCTCTATAGCTCCTGATAACATTTGGTATATTCTTCTTTTTGGTGTACAACACTAACTCATTATTCAAATGTTATTTGAGCTTACAATAGAAATATAAATTAATTTCAAAACACAAAAGTTAAAGTACAAATACATTTCATCAAGTGAATTTATGAATATTTTCTTACCTTCGTTAAAGAAGGACCCTTTCCATTTTTCAACTCATTCATATTTAAGTCCGCATCAGGAACAAACGCCCCGTTCACCTCCCCGTTGAGATCCTGTAACATGATAAAATAAAATATATTTTTATTCAAGAATTCATACCAAAAGAATGATAAAATGTGATTATACAACCAAAACTCTACATTAAAAAGTCCCAGAACAAATAAAATTGTATAAACACTGTATTTCTCGACATCCAAAAACTAAACCATCGGGAAGGCCTTGTAATGAGAGATTTGATGATTTTAAATCTCTTTTAGTGCATAGAAGAAAACACCTAACACCTTATGTTTGCCCGCAGTGTTGGAATGGGTTCATGGAGGAATCAAAGCTCGATGAAATGTAAATATTGGCAAAGCAAAAAGTAATCAAACTGGAAATGATCCAGTCCAAAAGAAAATAATGTGTCATGTCTAGGGAAAATCTTTCCCCGTTGGGCATATTAAAATACACTTATTAATCCACGGAGAGGGTAAATATCACTGTTTATACTGCGCCAAATTTTTCAAGCAGCCTTGTAATCTGAAATCACATATTAATTGGAATCACAAGAGAGAGAAAACGCACAAGTGCAGTTTTTGTGAAATGTCTTTTATGACATCCAGCGCTAAAAGTTCACACGTGAGAAAAATACACAAAAAAAATCATGTCTGTAACACTTGTGGGAAAAGATTTTTCTGTTCTTAAGGATTAAAGAAACACATGCTTTCTCACACTGGTGTTAAAAATTTCATTTGCGATCATTGTGAAAAAGCATATCATGGCAGAAATGGTTTAAACGTTCACCATAAATCAAACCATATCCAAAAAGTTTTCCTTTTTAATGTTATATGTTAACCAAATTATTCCATTGATAAAAAAATCGATAATGAAATGGTTTTTAGCATGTACTTACTGTTTTCTACTTTAAAAAAAAAAACGAAAAAACATTTATTTTTTTTATTCCTTACATATTAAACAATTTTACTTCGATCCCTGTAGCTATACTTTATTGAAATTTACCTTTGTGCGTCTGCATGATTTTGTGTAAGTTCTTCCATAATCCACATCCAATTTGTATATAAAACAAAACTTGAGTATTTTTGTCAAACTGCTATCCACTGAATGCACCATTTTACAACTGTGCATATGTGTAACTAAATAAAAAAATACATATTGTCTCTCTACCATTCAGTCCTTAGAATAATAGCTCTGATATTTATTATTGATTACACTCTCCTGATCTTTAAATGGCAATTATTTTACACATAAAACCAGAGGAGTCCAATTATCATCTCGATATATCGGCTACCCTCACAAAAATTGATGGAAAATGACGGCCCATTTTTTTTCTCGTGATCGTCGCTAAAAATATACCTTTTAATATATAATTCGATCGATCTTAATAAAATTACTTAGTATTTGCTTGTAACATCAGGTTTCTGAGTAAAATAGAAAAAGATAACATAAGCATAGATTTTATTCCGTTTGTAAAATATTAATATCAAAATCAACATTCAATATTTTATATTTTTTATGTAAATAAATATGTAATAAATTATAAGAAAATTTTCAAAAACTTCATAATTTAAAAATTGTGTGGTATTTTTTTTAAGTTTCAACAAAAATCGTTTTAAAGATTAATTTGTCAGAGCGTATTTTCGAATCAGGCGTTTCATATAACAAAATATGTCAATTTTTAAAAATTTAATTGTAAAACGATATTTTAGATTTTTAAGTTTTTTATATTTACTCTATTAAGATTTAGTTACAGTGGAGAAAATGTTTGATAATTTCCTGTTATAAAATTTAAAATATTTATTGTGACCGTGTCATAAACAATTACACACCCCTGCTCCACGCCAATCGAATTCAATTGATTGTATTGAAATGTTTGTAATGTGGTGTGGAAATTTCATCATCTTCCTTAGGTATTTTGTCGTGCCATCTATCATTATACTAACTACCTATATTGTAAATCATCGACAACTTCACAAACCGGTAAATATGACTAAATCCACTACTGTATTACCGGTTTATAATTTCGTTATTTACGGTAGTTTTGGCAAACTATTTTTATATATTTTAGTGTCTTATAAAGTTCTTTAAATAAATAGTATTCTAGAAAGTTGTACATATATTATATTCACGTGAATTGATCTTAAACTTCCAGCGCTGAGAAATTTCCCTTGAGCGGACCGTTGTAAATTTTACGTCATCAAGTTTTCTGTATGTAAATTGTGTTTTCTTTATATAAATGTAAGGGAATTGCTGTAAGATATTGCTCGAATAGCTCAGACTCGATGCTTGAAATTAAGTGGTTAGAGTGAAGGAAGCGTTTAAGTACATTAGTCGTAAATATTACGACGGCTGGAAGGTTAGCCTTTTTATTTAAATTTTACTTGGTTAATAATATGCTATTTCGAAAAAAGTGATATTTACCACATTTAACTTAAATTAAAAATGTCTAGATCAATGGTTCTTAACCTGGGTTTGATCGAACCCCAGGAGTTCGGTGAGTCTATTTCCCGGGTTTGGTGGAAGTCAAAACACACACCCGACTTATTGTACGATATTATGAAAAATTATAAGACGTACTACGTATTCATTTATCCAATAGATCTTGTAAATTATTTGAAAGGGTTATATCAAATACTATGAAAAATTACACGATGTACGATGTATTCATTTATCCAATAGATGTAGTATATTATTTGAAAGGGATATATCAAATATTATGAAAAATCACACGATGTACGATGTATTCATTTACCAATAGATGTAGTATATTATTTGAAAGGGATATATCAAATATTATGAAAAATTATACGATGTACGATATATTTATTTATCCAATAGATGCAGTATATTATTAGAAAGGGATATATCAAATATTATGAAAAATTATACGATGTACGATATATTCATTTATCCAATAGATCTAGTATATTATTTGAAAGGGATATATCAAATATTATGAAAAATTATACGATGTACGATATATTCATTTATCCAATAGATCAAGTATATTATTTGAAAGGAATGTATCAATCCAGCTATTTTTTTTACCAATTAAGGGTTCGGTAAACGCACATATAAAACTGGTGGGGTTCAGTATCTCCATCACCACAAAGTGACTGCCGAATAAATTTATGAAATTATTTTTCCAAAATTTAAGCACGAACAGATATGTAGTTTTATTTTGAAAAGTAATGTTTTGCAGATGAAGTAAATACATATGGTGGATTTAAAAAAAAACAATGCATTGAAAATTCGTACACTTTACAACTTTTTGATCTAAACTAATTGCTGGTATTCAGAATCGAAGCGTCAAAGTTAACATTGTTTTAGTTTTGTAACATTTGAGATGGCATTTCTCTTCAATTGATACTTTTTCGAATATTGTTATGGTAAACATTAATAAACATCAAGTCATTTCGGACAAATAAAGGAAGTTAGTTATTACATACTCAACAACTGACGTCACGATGTATCATAAGCGCGTCACACATTATGCCCACACAGTTATTGTACATACTACTGCAGTGAAAACCCCACTAAAACACGTCAAACAGTAATACGTCGATGCAATGAAAATGGGTTTTTTTCTTCAAAATTTCATTTATTTGTTAAAAATAAATCCGTACGTTTTCATACATATATCTTTCTTCTTTCTTTCATCATGTATACAAACATACATATATTAATATGTACCTATACATACATTTTTTGCGGAAACCCACCGATCACGTTATGTGCTTTGTCGGTAGAGTTCATTTTACATATTTTTATTTGTATTTCCTCTATTATTTTTTTACAAAATATACTTACAAAAAAGTATAAAAAGTAACTTGTGATACTGTTTTTTCATAATATGAAATGTTGATCGACTACGTATTACTTTATTGGCAACTAACTGACTAACCACCACGCCGCTTCCCTGCAGGGGTTGGCAGAAAGTCGAAATAGAATGCCGCACTACTCTGTCTTTACAAACATTATTCACCTCTTCCACATTCATACATACAAGGCAATTATTTCAACACCTAACCCAACCGCTTATTTCCTGATCATGCTGTTTTTTATCAAGTTTTAATCGGATTCCTCTGCTCTTTTTTCCAACTACATTCGCCTCATAAATTTGTTTTACAGTTCTTTCCTCACGCATTAGTTCTACATATCCAAACCACCTCAACACACCTTTCTTAATTTTATCGATAATGCTTTTCTAAGCTTTGCATTCTTCCCTTATTTCACTATTTGAACCTTAAATTTTGACTGCATTCATTCTACTTACGTCCATATATAGTATTGTTTTTTTTAATATAAAATCCTTGCAATGTATATAATTGTTTGTGATTCAAACTTTGATGCAACGTAATAATTGTGACAAAAATGAAGCTTGAAAATGACACATCCGTTTAGTGAAAAAAATAACTGAATTTTTAATTGAGTCTTGAGCAAACCGCAAAATTATGAAATCGATGGATAGGAAATTCCCTTACAGTATTTCAAATACATGATTATTTTCCGTGTATTACTCACATCTTAAAGTTGAAACCACATACTGTGTATTTTTCTACGAAAATTACCCTGCATATTTAATTAGTTACCGTGCATTCCGGATATTCACAAATAAAATGGTAAAACCTGTGATGAATATTTTTTATTTTTTTATTTATATTTTTTTAACCCTTATCCGCACCCTAATGGTGTATAGGGCACTGCTTCATATGTTTTACATATGAAGGAAAGGTGATCAGCCCCCCGCTTCAGGTACCAGTCCAGGGTATTATTAAATAAATATTAGAGTGAAAAAATCACTTTTATTTATTTGACTTCCCCTGGAAATCGAACCCGGGACCTCCAGAACGGTAGCCGAGCGTGCTGACCATAACACTACGGAGGCGGACAAGATATATTTTTATAGCCGTTAATTTCCCTATACAAGCAAATCGAATCTGATTACACACACGATTGATATGTAGAGAGAATGTAAAACTATTACTATTGCATAAATTTGCAAAGACAGAATGATGTGACATTATACGAAAATATGAAATGTTGACTTAATGATGCATATTATAAATTTTTCAACGTTCTACAAACTGGAAAAATACACTAAGTTGTTTGAAATGTCATATTTATGTGGTTATAATAGTTAATTCAATTATGCACTTTAACCTCAGCTCGTAAAGCATGTCTGTGCTGAAACCTTTAGTGCATGTTGGTCTTCGGGTCGACCAAAAATCGAATGTGTTATTATGAATGCGATATTTTGTGTAGTTGTGAGTGTATAAATGGTGCTATGGTGGTGAAGGATGGCATTGTTTGCATGCTGTGGTAGTGATGTCCTGACAAAGAGACGGGTACGTCTCGAAACCGGTAGACACAAAAATCTCGGTGAGTGGTTATATACTAATATTACTTACGTTTTTGTTTAAAAAAAAATAAGTAAAAGTGACTAACCACAGTAAATGCTTTAAAAATAAATAATATTGAGAATATAAAATACATATTAGGTACTTACATTAGGGTGAATCTCGATGAGTGTTTATACCATAAAATAAATATTACTTAAATTATGGTGAATCTCGATGAGTGTTTATACCATATAATTTATTACTCACATGACTTTCATTTTGTTAAAATGTCTGACCACGAATTTATTACTCGTATTAATATTTTTTCGAATGTTTCGTTTGTTCTTTTGAATCTGTTAAATAATGAAATACATCTTCTTTGATATTGTACGACATTATTATGTTCATATTAGCCATTCAACGTTCAATGTCAAATTACTTAAGCATTGTGAATACGTCAGTCTAAAATGATACTAAATGTATTTTTTGTTATTTTTTTTATGTGCTTAGAATGTCTGTAATCTTTTCTTTTCAAACTGGATGTAAAGGATATAGAATAAACAAGGACATTTTTTCATTAGCGTTATAAAGCCACTTATAAAGATACATATTTTAGAGGTCTGAAAATATTTATTATATCTAATTTTATAATATGTATATCTTTCCAAAGTAAATATTTCAAAGAAAAAAAATATGTTTATTAAAATACTAGTTGCGGTGCAATAAAGAACACTACATTAAAAACAACTTTTCTTCACAATTACTCCTTCTTTAAAGTAAAAATGTGCGCGTCATCACAATGGATCATTTTCAAACGGGAGGAATATCTAATTTAACATACTCAACCTATAAATGATTGTATTAGACACGTTTTGTATTTATAACAGCCGATTGAATCAATATTTTCATTCATCATTTTCTTTTGGAAAATTCGTCTTCGTAAATACGTTGTTTTCGTAAGTTGGTAATGAATGACGTCACAGAAACGATGGACTTAATTGTAACATTGCTGCATTATATGCGGCTATATTTTTTTATGTCTATGGTCCACCCTCCCCTCATAATTGTATAACACAAATGGTAGTGTAGTGGTAAACAAACAATCCACATTACTACTATTACAGCTCTATAAACCATAGACAATAAACTATACAACGTCATAAAACGTTCGATGTTGGAAATTTGATGACGTATGCGGACGCACGTTTATCGTTTTATTCAAATATCTAAAGTTTAAACCTTAATATCTACCTTAGTTCTCTACAGATTTCAATAAGAATGTTACTGATATTCTTATGATTTCTCATATCAATTTATTATTATTAATGACACATCGTGAAATTTATCCGTTGCCTTTAACTTTTGATGTAACCAAAACTCTATACAAAAATCAAACAGAAACGGATTTGACCGGTTATTACCCCCCAATATCTACCTTCACCAGTTAAAACAATCATATTATCTAGTAATTTACTGACGCACAACACTTACGTATAAAAAAAAAAACATGGCGCAAGCAGACCGGTTTAAACTTCAAAAAAATGTATAAGGTTTTAGTTATACAGTAAAAAAGAATACAAAATTTGTGAATATTAATAACTGATTACACTTAATTACATTTAAAATCACAATGTTCGACGAATCAAAATAGAAACTTATTTTTTATCTCTTTTTTCAATCGTTACATTTATTACATATAAATGAAACGATTGTAAAGAGATTATATTTCAACCTTTGAAAAATATAATGATCGTTTTAGAATATTTTAGTGTTTGGTTACAGTCGCGTAGTTAGTGTCGCGGACTCTGAATGAGAGTTTCTGAGTTCGAATCTGTATATTTGTTTACAACATTTTGAGTGTGTCCAAATACTTGTTCACAAATCTGGATTATCTCCAATTATGGGAGTTATTTTTCATATAATATTTTGTCATTTCATCAAAGATGAAGAAGAATATAGAAGTCTGGCATTTACGGGGCTGACGACCGTCATAGGCTGGTTTAGGTGATTACTTTACACACGTCTAACATTCACCAATTCTACCCATTATTGACAACCACACTACTCAAATTCTTGGAAGTTCTATATATTATATGAACGAATTTAGCACCTTGTTCTTGAATCACTAGAACTTCACTAGAGACATCTATTAGTGAAATGAAAAGAAGCTTTTTATTGAGCAGAAACATAAATGCCCAGACTTCCTTATTCTTTTTAATCTTTGATAAGATGTCAAAAAATGATATGTTTATTTGTTCACAACATTAATAAAAATACCCAGTAAATATATAAGCTACATAAAAATTAAAAATAAATCGTGTTTTCAGGCATTTTCCAGTAAGTAAAAATAAACTGAGGTACAGATCTTGGATACATCCAAATAATAATAAAAGGTTTCTCTGGCCTAGAAGACAAAACTGCCAAGATTCGTACGGTTTTTTTTTCAGTTTTCTTTAAGGAACTATTTTCGCACTTTGATGTCGATTTTGCAATATGAGCATCAAACAAACTCGACTAGTTATTAAATGCATATTTTTGCAAATTACGATGTTTTACCGTAATTAGAAATCAGGAAATACGTATTCGTGTGACCCTGGCTTATAATTAATAGTCATAGAATATCGCTGCAAAACCGGAAAATCCATAAATGCATTTAGCATTAACTCCTGATTGAAAACTGATGTGTAGTTGGGCAAGACACGTGTTTTGAAGGTCAGACGAAAGATGGATCAGATGAGTTTTAGAATGAAGCCCGTGAACAGATCACAGCACCCTGACCGATCTAAAACTCGATAGTCAGACGAAATTTAAAAACACCATGGCCCATATGATATCAGGACTGTCTAAGATATGTCTGTCTGGATTAAACTAACTAAATTGAGATGACCATGTTTACCACAGGTTCCCAGAGTGGACGAAGAAGAAAGAGGATGGGAAAAAGAAATAATAATGGTGAAAATAGTGAACAAAATATAAAACAATAGCTGTGATTAAAAAGTTACTCAAAACTTTGAAGGTCGATTTCTATATATACATATCGCTCACTCCTTTTAACAACGTCATATATCAAAAACCGTCCATTTTCAGTTGTGCATGAATGTTCAGAAAATGCACTACATCCCAGCAAAAGCGGCATATTTTTAACTCAATATTTACCCGCTACAGGGCAGAAAGTGTTATTTTTGCATTTTGAGGAAAAGGTATTGTATAACTATTTTTTGAAAAAAACTAAATATTTTTCAAATGAAGAAAAAACATTCAGGTTTTACCTAAAAAGATCTATTGCACAGTAAAAAGTTCAATAAGTGACTTAATATTTATATATTATTTCGAGAAATAAAAATACTTTGTGTTCTGATCCACTCACATTTTGATTTACCAACTAGTTTCGGCAACAACCTGTTGCCCTCTTCAGGGTTTCATTTATTACTAAATAATAAATGAAAGCCTGAAGAGGGCAACAGATTGTTGTCGAAACTAGTTGGTTAATAAAAATGTGAGTGGATCAGAACACAAAGTATTTTTATTTCTCGAAATAATATATCAATATGATCCACAAAGTTAATGCTTTCAATAATCTAAAAAAAGACTTGATATTTATTTGTAATACATTACATTTTATTTTTAAACTTTAAAAACGATCTCCTGAAAAATCAAGTTTTTTCTATAAATAACGCTGTTGAAAGGAGTTAGCGATATATTTTAGCTTCATTCGATCGATCGTAATTAATAAATATAAATGTTTTGTATTTAGAAGTAATAAATATGTATGCTTAATAGAATCCCTCGGTTACTGTTCACTTCAGATGAAATATTTTTGTTAATTGATTCGGCAGTCACTTTGCGGTAAAATCTATCCATTTTTAATTCTTGTTTTACTTAGTAAATACCACTTTTTCTTAAAATCTACTGCGACACGTGTTTCGATGCATTCTGCATCATTTTCAAACACCATATGTTAGTTCTTTCACCGCAAATTAACCGCGGTAGACTTTAAGAAATAGTGGTATTTACTAAGTAAAACATTAATTATAAAATAAATATTTTTGGGTTGCGGTTCTCTTTCTTACATTATGCAACGAAAAAGAGTAATCCTTACAATGATTAAATACGATATTCAATTCTTCATCTTCTTCTTAAAATTTGTGGAATGGTTCCTTTCTGAATAACACTTTTCAATCTCAACTGTCGCGATATGATAAAATTCGCAACCTCGCGAAAAAAAACATTATTTTTTTTAATATCATTATGTCAAAAGTGTTAAGAAAATTCATTCAACATTGTAAGAAAAAAAAACATTAGAATAAATAAAATCCTGAAAAGACCCTATTCTAATTGGCAAACATATCTAACACTTTCAACATCTCCTGTGCAATATCTTTATCTAATGAAGAGGTCTTAAGTAAATCTCTGTTTTACGTGATGGTCAATGTGAAGGTTCTAAATTATCTGTTCTTTATATTGGGGAAAAGAGAGGAGGTCGGATCGTCATCCCACCTGTTGCCATTCATCAATAGTTTTCTACTTTATTGACTCAATTAGTGGTCGAATTCCATTCGCCTCTCTTAGTTGAAGTGCTAGTTCAAAAAATCTATCACCTCACCTTTTTTAGTTCTTTCACCGCAATTGACATGTTCACGACCGCCTCCAAGTTCGTCGGTAGCTCTGTTGCAAAAACTGAGTACGTATTTGTATTTAATCTGTGTATGTATTTATATGTAACCTCAATGCGCTCCGAAGAGCAAGAGAAGGGAAATATTGTTGACTGATATCAAGGACCGGAAGGTGTCCTATCCGGGGCATCTGCTAAGAGGAGAGAAGTAGGAGCTATTGCACCTAATCATTAAAGGCAACATAGAGAGTCGACAAGGTGTGGCCAGAAGACAGATCTCCTGGCTCCGAAATATACGAGATTAATTTTTCATGTACTAAGAAACGCCTGAAAATATCATCTAAAATACAGCATTTGTCAACAAAAATTTGGGCACACTCAAAATATTAAGTATTTTTTTGTTCACTGTACATTTTTTCAAAATTATACTTTAAAAATTGTCAAAACCTCCAAAACTATTCAAATAATTATTTTCTAGGGATTTCTTTCTTTATAACATACAAACCTTACAAATATCTTTCTTGAAATTTTCATTTCATTCAAACCCTTATCCACACCCAATGGTGCAAAGGGCACTGCATCATATAAACGGAGTGTTATCTTGATCATTAACACATGAAGGAAAGGTGATCAGCCCTCCGATTCAGATACCAGTCCAGGGTAATATTAAATAAATATTAGAGTGAAAAAATCACTTAAATATATTTTACCCCCCCTGGGAATTGAACCTGGGACCTCCAGAACGGTAGCCGAGCATGCTGACTATTACACTACGGAGGCGGTCTTGAAATTTTAACATCCTCTTTATAATATGTTTAAAGATTAATTTCACTTTTAAGATTATTTACAAATGGTGAAATAAACTTAATTCCTATCCCCATTAATATTTCATAGGTCTTTTTATCACGAACATTGCTCGAATTCTTTGTCTAGTTCCCTGCGTATGCGAGATGGCCACTTTATGCTCTAAAGCTAGATAATCAGTTATCAAACTGGATGATAAATTTTGTCCTCGACTGTGCTCGTACGTTCACCTTTATAATTTGAATCGTGTGCACGTAATTGAGTGCACGATCATATTGTAATGTGTACATAAAAGTATTACATACGAATGTGCATATGAATGTGTAGTGATGATAATTTTCAAAATTATGTTTTAGCATCAAATAAACGTACTATTCAATAAAAATACGAGATTGAGTCGAATAATAAGAGTCGATTTCACATTTATACATTGAACAATGCGTCATATATTTTATTTAAATTCATTTCATTAATTGATTCGGCAGTCACATTTTGGTAAAATCTATCCATTTTAAATTAAATTTTACAAAATAAATACCTTTTTTATTAAAATTTATTGTGACACATGTTTCGATGCATTCCGAACTATTTTCAAACACGGTTTGTGAAGCTTATTCTTCAATGTCCCAAGGACCCAACTAAAAAGTTTAGAATTAGTTTCCCATATGATGCTGAATGCATTCAAATACGTGTCACAATAGATTTTAAGAAATTGTGGTACTAAGTAAAACTTAATTTCAAAATAAATTCATTTCATCAATAACTGATTACTCCTAATTGGAGATAATCCAGAGTTGTGAGCAAGTATTTGGATACACTCAAAATGCTACAAATAAATTTACCGCTAAATTATAAGGTAAAATAAATTGAATGTGTTTTTAAGCGATTTCAAGCGTTTCTCAATTATGTGTTTTTTATTTATGTTGATATGTCAAAAAAATAATGTTACTAATTGGAGATAATCTAGATTAATGAACAAGTATTTGGACATACTCAAAATAACAGATTACCCTATTTCATCATAAGGAATCATGCTTATTTTGAAATAAAATGTACAAGGATCTGTTTTTTTCAAATAAAATTCGCCTTGAAAACTTTTTCTCACGTTGCGAATCAGAATGCCATCTTTAATATTTCATTAACCTCGTAGCTTAGCAAATAATGGATTTGCTTACCTTGTCAGCCATTTGTATTCTTTGTAATCTGTGTTCAGTCACTAAGAAACTCCAGCCTCCTTAATAATCCCTAGAAGAATAAAGTTCTCTTGTTTTTGTCTGTCTTCATTTGCCCTTTGATTGGCAGGTAGGACGAACTCAGAGAGAATTCTGAAAAAAAAAACAGAAATCCGGTATAAGAATAGGAATCATTACACGGAGAGTTAGAACATTACTGTTCATCGGAATACACAAAAACGTAAGTCTAATAAGTAGTTATCTATAAGAAAACTACCCACACACACACACACACACACACACACACACACACACACACATATAAATGTATATATATATAAATATATATATATATATATATATATATATATATATATATATATATATATATATATATATATATATATATATATATATATATATATATATATATATATATATATATATATATATATATATATATATATATATATATATATATATATATATATATATATATATATATATATATATATATATATATATATATATATATATATATATATATATATATATATATATAAACATATAAATATGATTTCTTTTAGACATTTTTCTAATAAGGTTTCTAATAAGGTACGCTTCAACTAAAGAAACTCAAATTCATACTCAAATTCATCCAGGGTATTTAGACACAACACCATAGGCGTTGTGTCTAAATACCCTGGATGTAATAAAAAGTTTGTTAAATAATAATTATAATTAACTTTTTATGCATAGAAGAGTATTTCATATCAACAATTTGGAATTACATTTAGTGAAAGATTGTTTTCTTCGCAATATTTTTGGGTGAATAAATCCTCATACACAAATGTAAATAAAATAATCTAGTGCCAAAAAAAATGTAGATGCCTTACTTCTCCTTATGAAGGAAGTGTAGTGTATGGCAGGTACAGTAAAAATTATTTTCGTAGATATTATGCCGTATTACGTTAGCACTCGCTTCCGGTATTTCGGCGGCTATTACACGTGCTTTTTCAGGGCGCTATGGTACCTACTAAAAAATAGTAACGTAAAAAGTAAAGTGCTTTTGCTAAAATACCACTCTCAGCATATGTGATCAACACCCATGAAAATCTTTGAAGTTAATTGATTAATTTAAAGTTCCCAAAGAATTTCTACTGTATAGAAAGTGTAATTGTTTTCAGCTCTACTTTATTATTTTATTTTTAATTTCAACCGCAAATGATGCATTTCCTAGATACGTTTATCGTTAGAGAAAAGATGGTTAGGTATTATTAGTTCTTAGAACAATTTTTATCTTTTACTTTGCATAACCACAGAAAGATCTTGGTTCGTTATAAACATAAATTAAACAATTCAACCATTAATTAACTCATAACTCATAACTGGTGAAAAAGGATATTTGTTTTAATGTTTTTTTATAATCCTTTACGCTGCTATAAACAAAGTACCTAGGTTCTTTGTTTCTAACGTTTCTGCTCAATAAAAAGCTTCTTTTCATTTCACCAATAGATGTCTCTAGTGAAGTTCTAGTGATTCAAAAACAATGTTTCAAAATTGGTTCAAATATATAAAAGTTCCAAGAATTTGAGTAGTGTGGTTGTTAATAATGGGTAGAATTGGTGAATGTTACACGTGTGTAAAGTGATCACTTAAACCAGCCTATGACGGTTGTCAGCCCCGTAAATGCCCAGACTTCCATATTCTTCTTCATCTTTGATGACATGTCAAAAAATAATGTGAAAGTACCTAGGTGTTCGGATGATTTAATGTACCACAAAATTATGTGTTAAAATTAGTGAAGATATTAATGTGCGATTCCAGATTGATGTCCGAGATCTCTTTACCGAATGCGAGTTCTCGAGTTCTTCGGTCACATTGCTCGTAGACCACCAGACAACCGGAGAGGCTTGTCATAACCGGAGGCCTAGAAGGTCCAAGAGCTAGATCTTCAACCTGATGGACCGATCAGGTGAAAGAGATCACAAGTTTCTACGTTCTGGGAGATCTAATGTCTGCACAATATAGGGAACGATGGGGCAGTGTTGTCAGTGGTTTCAGAGTAAGCCAACAGAGGTGTCACGATCTTCAGCAATGAGGTAAACGACCGGAGAAGAAGGTACATCAATAAACTCGCATTCGTGTAACTTACGATCAAGGTAACTTGTAAAGTTATCTAGCATTTGCTCTAGTTGTGTAGCATTTGCTTCATTTTTACAAATACCATCCAAAACGTTACTGTCGGTAGTAAATGGTAACCATACACTACAAAATAATTAATACCTTACTCAGAAATTTGTTATGAGCGCAACATGCGCTCGGGTTGAATTGCATTACCGATTTAAAGGTTAACCGTATTACTTACCGGTAAAGAAAATTCTCAGTGTCAGTAAGATCGTTAAATTGTTTATTACTTTTGAAATACATTTTTTTGATGATACTCATATGAATCGATGTTATTTGCAGAAAGCAAAATCATTGAGTGTTGCATTACTGTTTATTCCAATTACTACTAATACTACTACTACTACTACCATCACGTCACATTTACTTTCTTAGTCATTCTCTTATTATCCATTCGCTCCACATGTCTATACCACCTTAAAGAACTCAAATTGTTCAAATTGCATTACCGGTTTATCATTCAACCGAATTATTTACCGGTAAATAATGATCACAGCATCGGTAATTTAGTTAAATTATTTTTTACTTTATGAAATATATTTTTATGACGATACTCATATTTTAACACAACCACATGACGCGATTATATTTGCAAAAAGCAAAATCATTGATTGTTGCATTACTAGTTGTTCAAATTGCATTACCGGTTTATTGGTCAACCGAATTACTTACCGGTAAATAAAGTTCTCAGTATCGGTAAGTTGGTTAAATTATTTATTAATTTTTAAAATATTGTACATTATTTATGATGATTCTCATATTTTAACGCTACCACGTGATGCGATGATATTTGCTGGAAGGGTGTTATGTTGAACTCCAGTAGTTTGTTAACCTAGTAGAACTTCGAGGAACTCGCTCCGGTGTAACAAAAAAACGCATAAGTGCGTTAAAGAATCCAAGGCTGTGATAATCACGAGTCAGTTTAACGAAACTATTGACTGTGTAATTCTCAATTAATAAAAATATATTATCAGCTGTTTGTTAAATATTATGTACTAATTAGAACTTTATGACGAGATCGTATTGAAATAAAAAAGAATACGACATCATCTGACCATTACTATTTTTACAGTACCTACAGCGATACAATAGACTTATTGGGGGGCTAAAGTTGTCCGTTTAAATCGAAAGTCCGTTTTAACTTTTAAAAAACTTTTTTTAATATGAACATTGTATACAGATATGTATAAATAAACGATACAAAACACAAACAAAATTATATTTGTTGTCTTCAGATACTCGTCATGAAGTGACGTTGCTGTTTGATATCGACGCGCTTGCTTTCGGTAATTTTCGGAAAAAGAATCAAGTTTTATTTGCACTTTTGAAGTTTTGAGACATAATTTGTGATTATCATGGCCGCTAAAAATTGTTTGCATGCGATGACACTTTAAATAAATTTAAGCATGTATAATATTAATAGGACTTTTTTTCATTCAACCGGATTCTTGTCCGTTATATCCGAGTTTCGTTAAATAGAGGTCATATCGAGGTTTTATTGTATTGAGAAAAAAATCGACAGAATATATTCACTGGCTCAAATTTTGAGACATTATTTCCATACTCAACTAGTATATACTAGAATATATTTATTGTTTTGTTTTATAACACAAAATAATGGCAGAGCATTCCTTTTTTAAAACCTGCATAGTTATCGGTAAACTGGTATTGACTAGGTATATGTTTTTTGTATCTTTTTTTACTTACTACTTTACCAGTAGGATAAAACCTCGATATAACGGGCTTCCATATATGTAACTAACATCGGATATAACGGACAAAAAATCTGGCCCAATATAAGAAAAAATTCAACGATATTTTAATAAGTATCTTATATGCATTTTTGTTATTTTAGAGAATTGATTATATTTAAAATAAAAAAAACAGCAAACTTCAAAAGTGCAAACAAATCTTGATTCCTTTTTCAAAGCAGGATTAACAAAGCAAGCGCATCAATATCAAACAGCAACGTCATTTCACGAACAGTGTCCGAAAGCAATAAATAGAATTTTGTTTGTGGTTTGTATTGTTTATGTTTATCGAAAAACAGCGTTCATATTTTTTAACAAAAAAACAGTTTTTCTTATGTTTTTTAAACCTTTTTTTATATAACGGACTTTTGGCTTTAACGGACACCCCCTCCCCCTAATTAGTCCGTTATATCGAGGTTTTAATGTAATGCCATTGCCCGATAATCATCATGCCTTTACCATCAATGGCATTTACGGGGTTTACTACCGTCATAGGCTGGTTTAAGTGATCACTTTACACACGTGTAAAATTCACCAATTCTACCCAAGATTGACAACCACACTAGAAAAAAGCTTCTTTAAACTCACCATAGATGTCTCTAGTGAAATTATAGTGATTCAAACACCGTGTTTATATGAACAATATACAGAGAAGTTCTAAGAATTTGAGTATTGTGGTTGTCAATCATGCGTAAATAAATAAATAAATAGAATTTTGTTTGTGGTCTGTATTGTTTATGTATATCGAAATACAGTGTTCTTATTTTTGAAAAAAAAATCATAAGTTAATTAATAATTAAGTAAATTAGTTTTATATAACAGACTTTTGGCTTTAATGGACATCCCCTCCCCCTTATTAGTTCGTTATATCGAGGTTTTACTGTAATGCCATTGTCCGATAATCATCATGCCCTGACCCACACCATATTTTCTGAGTTTGAATTTTAAATTTCCTCACCGTGTATTTAAAAACCGGTCCATGATGCCTTATAAACTCAATTTAATGTTTTGAAATAACTATGCTTGTGGTTTTAATGTCACAGTTGATACAATATCTTTAAAAAATTAAACATGCTTTTACTAGTGATAGTTTCTTCTACTACCTATTGATTATATAAACTATTAAACTAACTCGAATTACGTGATAATTGATTATATAGACATTGTTTTACAATTGCTGAGAAAACGTACTTTCATGGTGTTTTAAACGTTTTATTTCAAATACTTCATGTCCAATTTATTTTCTATTAAGTTTTTTTATACACGAGGGCAGTTCAAAAGAGTTATAGCAATTTTATGTTTATCGTCGCGTTTTATTTGAAAAGAACTCCAATAAGTATGAAAGGGGAGGCGTCTGGCACTTTTAAACTATTTTCAAGGCCTAATTACCACATGTATTAGAGCCATCAATTCTTACATATGCCTACACATTCTAATGTTTACCCATTTTTCCCTATATATGTTATGTATGTATACCGTAGAAACATTAAATGTAAAAAAATTATAAGGTGTATAACTATTTGTCAATTTGGCGTTTAATTTGTAAAACTCCACTTTAATTTATGTATTAATTTTCAAATCAAATACAGATTTTTTGAGTCTACTAAGTTTAATTTTATTGTTAAAAAAACACATAGAAATTCATACTATGACATTTTTGCGCTGCTATAGCATTTTCAAACGAATATCTTTTGAAAATGCCATAACTAGGCGAAACAATTGTCACAGTATTAATTTTGAAGTGTTTTTTAACAATAAAATACAATTTAATAGACTCAAAAAATCTGCGTTTAATTTGACAATTAATACATACATGTATAAATAATCTGTTAATAACTGCTTCTACTACTACCGTAGGTAGGCAGAGAGGATGAAACGCCAAACTCGTCTGTTCTGACATACACTCCTTGTTTCCTTCACATCTATACATCTAGTCATAAGTCATACATGCTCCCTGGCAATGTAGACTTAAAAAATATAAAAACAACAACAAAACAAACAAATAAACACCAGTTAGATTATTTATGTTGGTGTACCTCAACACGTAAAAACATACATTTAAACTTTTTTCAGTATGTGTAGGTACCTAGTACCTAGTTCCTACGTCCTTAAAAAATTGAATATCCATTTTGTCAAGTAAAAAGTAATATTCGTATTAAATAACGCACTTTTCAACAATTGGTTTTCTTGTATATCTTATCTGAATCCAACGATGCAAAAGGCACTGCTTCCAATACACTTATCAACGACAAAATATCTAAAAAGTTGTTACATAAACTTTCATACTAGTGTTTTTTTTTCATTTATACGGTATTTTTTATATCTATTGGAAATCAGACTTAACATTCAGGAAACCCCAATTACGTAATGTATAATAAAATGATGCCCTACTTTTTAGTAAACACGTGCATTCAAGTTACACGTAATAAGTAATAACGCTGATTTCCGTTCTAGATTTAAGGATGGTCATATGTTTATTTCTCCTTTCATTTTTTTTTTATAGAGAATAATTTGTGTTTTTATTGTTTACACAAATATTTCAATGTTATAATATTTCTGTGAGCCTAAGCGGCTCATTATTAGAAATACATAGGTATCAAACTGTGGTAGAGTGAGTTCGAACCGAGAAACTTTGACTTAAAAGTCCGTGACACTAACCACGAGACCATAGCCCGACACAAAAACTAAAAATTTAAACTCTACAGTATTTTTTAAACTCATTTAAACATATTTATTTTTAAAAAAATACGTATACTCTCTAGAACTAGGGTACAACGTTTTTTTCATAAATATGAGTAAGAAAACCACGATTATGATTACCAGTGATTAATATTTCGCCTTGCGATTAGGAATTTTCAAATTTTTAATGTAAGTTTTACTTGGTAAAAGTACTACTATTTCTTTAAATCCTTTGTGACACGTGTATCGATGCATTCTGCATAAATTTCAAACACCGTATGTGAAGCTTAGTCTAAATTTTAGTGATGGCAGTCTGAATATTTGTACATACCTCTGCAAATCAAAACCACTGTTATAACTAACCAAATATTTCAGTATAATTAAAGTCTTTTTTTATTTATATCGTGGATTTGTATTAAACATACGCTACTTCCTTAAAATATATAATAATATTTTTTTATCAACAGACTCCATGATTTTCAGAGATAAAATGATTTTAACATGTACTTAATATACAAATTCTTATGTTTCAATCGCGTGATATTCGAAAGATTATGGGTAGTCTTAAATACTTAACGATAATATAAACATTTAAATAATTTAGAGTGTATTTTTAATTTTAATCCTACACCGCGACCAACATTTTTAAAATCATCATTACTTAATCAAATTTATGGATGATTTAATTTCTTTCACTTAATTTCCGTACTAGTAATTATTTACACAATAATATATAAATTATTAAAAAAAAATATTGTATTTATCTATGATCTATGTAACCTAATATTATTATATATCAGAGACGTATTTTTTATTATGATGTGAACCAAATTATCTCTCATAGTCAAATCAATTAAAATTATGTAAGTATTTATACTTACCATTGTGCAGTTTTATTCCATGTGAGTAAGTACCCACGCAGCGAAAGTTCACAAAAAGTATTCTAATTTCAAAATCTTTGGTCAAATAATGAAAGCGCGGCTAATTCAGTTTGACAGCACATTTGGCGGCAAATTGAAAATTAAATATGGCCGTGAGAACGGTTACCGACGGCGAATGGCGGCCCAAGACTAACAATCATTACAAGAAATTGTAATATTTATCGGCTTGCAAAAGCTTACGCTAGTACATGCCTGATAACGTCGTAGTTGTTATTATAATAAAATAATAATAAGATATAGGGGAGACCAAAGGAAATTGTACCAGGTGGAAGGTATTAATAATAATTCATCATAAAGTATAAAAGATCCAAATCATATTTTGTTTTTATGATTTATGTGCTGTTTATTTTTTAAATGTTTTATTTATATATATTTTATAAAATGTTTTTAAATAGAGAACAATGGATATATATTTTTAAAAGGCGTTCGATTTCAAATATAGCAACCAATATTTCGGATTATGGGCCCGTGGTTAGTGTCGCGGACTCTTGTGTCACAGTTTGTCGGTTCGAACAAACTCTACCACCATTTGATACCTATTTATAATAATGAGCCGCATAGGCTCACAGTAAAAGTATGAAAATGAATTATTTTTTACTTTTATTTTTGTCTTGTATTTTTATCTCTTTGAAATAAAACATAATTTTTTTTAAAAATCGAGGACTATTATTTCGGTACAAATGACACCTTGGTACAAATGAATCGTATATTATTTTTAATGGAAACCCATAAATATGTTTGTTTGGCAATTTTATAATATTAATCAATAATCCTTACATGTGGCATATATAAATATAGTATTCTATTTTCCTCGATCTGTTTCAAAGCCTTTATTTTATTTCCTAAAATAAGCAAACAAGAAAACATATAATAATTATATGAACAACTTAACTGACTGAGAAAAATTTTTGTTTCATAATCATCACTGCGATTAGAAAAAGGTAAAATGCATTGTGACACAAATGTCCCCGGTCTACTCTTTGTCAGGTGGACGCGCAAACTATGAAAACCGCTTTAAACATTGTAATCTCGTAGGCGTAGGCGGTAGGCGGTAGGCATCCCTCTATTGTTCATTTTTATATTGTAGATGCCTATCTACTATTTTGATTACTATTTCATCATCGTGTTGGTATTAGGTACATTATTTTAATTTAAAAAAAGAGAAATATTTGCGTTATTTAGAAATAGGTATCAAATTGTGGTATAGTGGGTTCGAACCGAGAAACTCTGACTCAAGAGTATGCGACACCACGGGACCACAACTCGACACCTAGCGTACCTAAAAAGTACCTAACGTTAAAATATTATATAACATTAGTAATTAGAATTAGAATACGCTAAAATGAGCCATAGAATTACTAAACGACAGGATCTTAAGAATCCGTTCAATTTTTTTCTTAGAAGTATAATAATAGGTAACACTGTTATGTTATGGAATGTTTAATTGTGACTTTTTTGGTGACCAAATCGGGATGGTATTCATTTCTTTCCCTCGATTTATATTTCATTTCAGTTTAAGTTTTTTATGTCAAATTGTCAAGTATATGTACGAATTAAGACCTAGACATACGCAACACGTAACCAAATTTGTCCACTAATGGGCGTGATTAGCTTGAAATGACCAAATCCAAAAACTGAATTAAAGCTATTTTTCTATTAATGCTCGTTTATTATATGACCGCCCAAGTCTACGTATCTCATTTTTTTGTAAATCACTATCACGAACGCCGAGCCTTTTAAATACGCAGAGCCGTCGATCAAAAACAAGCGATCTGATCTGATGAACGAATCTTTCGTTGATTCGGTCATCGACACACTAGTTATTACAAATAACTATAAACAAATATATAAGAGAAAGGTCTCATGATTTCTCGTCCATTTGTCGTCGTCGATATGGTTGTAATAAAAATTATTCTTCCTCCGGTAACTGTTAACATTTTAAGGGTACCTAGGATATTTTAGGATCAAGATATATCCCAATTTATAAACATATAAAACGTTAAAGTAATTTTTCTCATTGGAGTAATGAATATCCATTCATAAAAAAACAAATGCAAATAATATCGCCTTTTTCAATTATAATTATTGTTTTTAATTTAAGTATGTAAGTATTGTGTTTTATTTAAAAAATAAATCAATGTACTAATAGTGCTAAAAAATACAATATTTCAGTAACAAGTACCTGTCTAATAGAGCGTACTGATCAAGTTTAGGGAGAGAGTTCATATATTTTTATTATATGTTTTAATTTTCATCAAGTGAAATTCATAGTTAAAACAAAAAACAGGCTTAAAATATCAAACAAAAAGGGCTGTATCAAAGTAAAAAATATATATCGTTTTAACGATAAGTAATAAAGTTTTAAACCTATAAAAGAATATTATTCAATTATAGAAAATAAAACATTAACATTGATCTATAATAATAAAAAATGAAACTATCTTGATAAATTACATATATCTATGGTAGAAACTTATATTGATTTCTTTTTTTGTTAGGTTGATTATTAATAGATACCTTCGGAGCAAATGTTGTATTTAACGGCTGTTCATATGATTTGATGTGTATGTTGATTGAATAAATATTTATAAATATACATGTATAAAAATAAAATAAAGTTGAATTAAAATAATATATGTATGTACTATGTGCATTTAAACTAACTACTGTGTTATTAAATTACCTATTGCTAGAAATATTATTTCTCCCTTATTTATGACCACTCATACATTTATAATGTTCCACATATACGTATACAATATGATGTATGCACATTTACAAATAAATTTAACTTTTTTACTATTTATAACATATTTCATAATCATATTTTCAATATACTGACGCAACAGTAATAATTGTATACATATATTTTACACGTTGTGGATTTAATTTTTAAATTTACAAAATAAGATCAATCAAATTCAATAAATAAGAGAATTACTTTTTGATAAAAATCAAAAAGTAATTCTCAATTTTCTTAAGCGACTCGTATAAATTCTCAGTGACTTGTTTCCTCGTTTGTCACAGAACAAATACGAGCCATCACTATAATAACAAAAATCATACTTTTCACACTTTAAAAACTTTTTTAATGTTTTCGTCATTTTTTTCCCGCCATTTGCTTTTTTACAAAAAATGCAAAGTCATTTTTATTTTTTTAAACATCCATCAAATATAATAATTATTATATGAGTCTTTTCAAATATAAGTCCATTCTTCAATTCACCGATCAATAATAACTCAATCAATCTTTTTTAAGCCAAAATAAGATACCATAACTTTGATTTATTAAAACTATTTTAGCTAACAAATTGTTATAATACTGAAGTATTATTTTCATACATAATGCTTAATATAATAATAAGTAAATCGATATATCGGCTCAATATATTACCGATGGTAAATTGCCGATGAAGTGTCGGGTTGTGGTCCCGTGGTTAGTGTCACGGACTATTGAGTTTGAGTTTCTCGGTTCGAGAATCCACTCTACCACAATTTGATACCTATTTTTAATAATGAGCCGCTTAGGCTCACTGAGATAGTACATGTTAGCAAATCCAAAATCATGGTTTTTGAAAGAGAAGAATCTAGATCTGAGTGTGAAATATTGGTAAACGGAGAGATTTTGGAACAGGTAGATGATTTCGTATATTTGGGTAGTATGTTTCCTAGGGATGGAAAGATTGATAAAGACATAGATAGAAGAGTGAATGCTGGGAACAAAGTAAATGGTGCACTGAAATCAGTTATAGCAAATAAAAACCTATCATCGGAAGCTAAACTGGCAGTGCTCAACGGAGTCCATTTCCAACTCTATTGTATGGAAGTGAAACATGGAGTTGGCAAAAGAAGGATGAAAGTAAACTTAATGCAGTCAAAATGCGATCTCTCAGAAGAATGTGCGACAAAACGATGTATGATAGAAGGAAGGAATGCAAAGCTGAGATAAGCATTATCGATAAAATTAAGAAAGGTGTGTTGAGATGGTTTGGACATGTAGAACGAATGAGTGAGGAAAGAACGGTAAAACAAATTTATGAAGCGAATGTAAGTGGAAAAAAGAGCAGAGGAAGACCGAGAAAAACATGGCACAATCAGGTATGCCAAATACTTGAAATTGGTCAGATTAGGAGTCGTAACAATCGGCGGGTATGTATGAGGATATGCATGAACGTGGAAGAGGCGAAGAATGTTTGCAAAGACAGAGTGGTGTGGCGTTCTATTCTCTCTGCCTACCCCTGCGGGGAAGCGGCGTGATGGTTAGTTAGTTAGTTAGTTAGTTAGTTAGAGACAGTACAAAATTGAAGTATTTTTGTAGATAGTAAAAAACAAATATTTCTCTTTGAAAAAGTAAACCAATTATAAAAATTGTACAAGGCATTTTACGTACCTACTTTGATTATTCTACATTATTCTACACTATCCTACATTGTTTAAATATTACAAAAATGATATTGAGATCAAAATCAAGGACTAAGGCTCTTTATCAATGAATAAAACCCTTTTAGCAAGGTAACATAGACGTATGTACCGTTTTCTTTTCTATTTTCTCGATTTTATGGTTATTCCATTTCTTATTGTTAGCCAAAACACATTTCGATAAAATAAAAACCTTTGTTACTCTTTTATTTATACAAAAATACTTGTCATACTTCTTCCTATTCTTCTAACCCTCAGAAGCACCCAATGGTGTATAGGGCACTGCATCGTATTAACGAAGAGTTATCTTGATCGTTACTTACACGAAAGCAAGGTGATCACCCCTGCGCTTCAGGAACCAACCCAGGGTAATATTAAATAAATATTAAAGCGTAAAATCACTAATACTTACTTTCACCCTCCCCCCCTGGAAATCGAACCCGGGACCTCCAGCACACTAGCTAAACACGTTAACTATTACACCACGAAGGCGGGCGAATACTTACTAATAGTGTGATAATACCATCAGATCTCTGTCTATATAATATTTTCAAATAATTCCAGAATAATAAGCTTACACAATGAAGAATCAAAATATTGTATTTTCTAGAGGAAATTGAACAGATGCGAGACAGTTAACAAAACATTTACCTGTGATTATTGAAAAAATAAGCATAAAAATTCACAACTAAACAATGGTCCATTTAAATAAATTGTTATACAAGCTGTACCAAGCCACACGTTGCTGTAGCTCTGTCCAGTTAAATGGAAAAGAAAGGACATTTCCTTAAGAATTGAGGAATTATTTTTTGGGTGGTTAACCACTAATTTTTAATATGTTTAGTTTCATAACGCACGTGAAGGAGTGAGAATATTACAAATCCATGAAACAATGCAATCCAAAAAACATGTTTGGTAACGGTGATTACCGTCACTAAACATTTCTAACTGCTAAGAAGCTCGCTGTCCGCCATGAGCAATATTTAGCCACCCGGTCTCTGCGACCCGGTCACTGTGATCCGATCGCCCGATTCACTTCTGTCACGGCGTATTGCTTAGGAACAATATCTTCCAACCAACCAAAAACAAACTAGTAAATGTTATTTTAATTTACAATTGGTTCAACCGCCGTTGAAACGATAAATCAAGTTCTGCATTTTTTGGGAGTTTGTGACATAACCGAGAATCCAATAAAAACAACAAAAGTTATAAGCCTGCAAGTAAGCTTTACATTAGAGGTAATTTCGGGAGTCACAATAGTAGTAAAAATAATAATAATGTAATAATGTATGTAGCACCTTTTTCATAAAATCGAAAAACCTAAAAACTGTTTTAATGAAAAAATATTAATGGTTTCAATGTTTGCCCTATCTAATGACTATAAAATTTTATATTTTTATAACTCTGACCTATTTTTACTTCTTTAGACAAAGACCAAAAATTATTTCCAGAGTAGGTACTTACGTATATTATCAATCATAAAAAAACGACCTTGTGGTTTGTGCGTAGTTTTGCGTTCGGAATTCTCGTTTGCAAAAAGACTAACGAGTAATTGGCTAACCTGTTTACACCTAGTTGCGCATGCGTGTTAGGCCCAATGTGTCTTTTATATTCAAGTTGCTACACTTGGAAAGTGACAGCTCACGTGTTCGCCCGGTGTAACGCGCTCCCGTTCGTCTGTAGTTAAAATGGTTGGATTTCCATTATTTATCCGCCGACATCTTAATGTGGCAATGATTATTGGCTACTGTAAAAGGTTAGTTATTTATTCAAAGAATCTGCCCGTGTTCTTCAGTTTTTATTTTTGCTTTGGAAACGGTTTACCTTATAAATATTAGTCGTCTTAATATATTTAGATTGCCATTTTATAGTAACATTGCTACTACCAAGATCTAAGTGCCCTTTTTTCTCTAGGTATAGTGCAGATTTTAGTGTTGATGCTAATATTGCTTCTTTTTTTTCAGGAGCCATGTGAATCCTCAAAAAATTATTTCACATCGAAAATTAAAAAGTGAGTAAGTTTGAGTTCCCAAGTTTAAGTTAAGAAATTCTATTATCCCGATAAATATTTGTAAAACGATTAGATTAATTGTCATGATGATATTCCTACCACCAAGATCTCCGATTGCCGTGAAGACCATATTTGCTAACTGAGTACTCTTTTTTTCTTCAGTATATAATGCAAATTTTGTGTAGATGCTAATGTTATTATTTTTCTTTCAGAGACCATATGAATCATCAAGAATATGATTTCACAGATCAGCGGATTGCAATTGTGAGTATTTTCGGGTCCAGATATCGTGGGTGTACTGGCAAAAAAACCTTAATTCGAAAATATGCAATTTTTACTTAATGATGCATATTACATAAAGTTTTCAGCTTTCTGTAATAATAATAATAATAATAATTCGGATAACTTGTATAGCGCCATTTTCGTAAAATACTACCTCAAGGGCGCTTATAAAGACATAGATAATAATAATAGAATGATGATGATAATGATAAAAAAAAATGGATTAAAACGTCGTCAATCGGTCTCGGGCCGTCGAGTCTGGAATTAGGAAATGATGAGCCGACAAATGAAAACGCCTTCCTTTTGATCCCATGGGCTGGAGAATGGCCAAGATGTTGGGCAGGACGCCTTGCTGAGCGATGGTTGTCACGCTGGAGGGCAGCATGTTGAGCTCCTCGTCATTGTGGATGGCCAACTTCCAGACTAGCACAGTTCAAGCAGGACTTCACTTTGATCCTCTTTTGCCGCCCTTCCGTGATCCGACATGATGGTTTTGTCTGAGGTTTTCCGCTTACACTTTCATACGAATGGGAGCTGGCGTAGTTGAGGTATTCAAGGTTGTAGTTCGATTTCATAAAATATATCCGTTTAAGCACATGTTCTAGGATCGTTATTGTCTTTGCACATTTTTATTGCATTCATTTATTCCCGAGAAGCTAGGGGTTTCGGATGAATACACTATGGTTGTAACGTACCCTTAAGGGACGAACACAGCACTTTTTAACGCCCGATTGCCACATGTGTTAATTCGGCACAGATTCTTAGAAATACACTACACCGTTTAGGACCGCATTGCTATATTGAACGACGCAATGATATTATTGATGCACTTTCATCAGTTAACAGCTAACCTTTGTAAAATTATAACTTTTAACCTTTTCAAGTTAACACCAATCACAATATTTATAGTTGAGCAAAAAATTGTAGACTTGAGATGTAAATGTCCGGAGAAAATTAAATAAATGATGGAGCGTGATTCTCTCAGCAGCCGCGTCGGGCGCTCGAGGAACCACACTCTGGTTCTGGTCGGTGTAATCTGGCAAAATATACTAAGCGATTTGAAATTTCATATAAATGTGGTTTTACAAGTAAATTCAACTTTAAGTTTGATAGCGGGTATTTTATTCAGGCTAAAAGCTCTAAATAACAGAATTAATTATTTTTTTTTGCCAGTATACCCACGATATTAGGTTAAGAAGTTCAATTATCTCCATTGATTGTGTTTTATTATTTGATAAATTGTCATGATGATATTCCTACCACCAAGATCTCCGATTGCCGTGAAGACCATATTTGCTAACTGAGTTCTCTTTTTTCTATTGTTTTTAGTGCAGATTTTAATGCAAATGCTAATTTTGCTTTTTTTCTTTCAGAAAACATGTGAATGATCAAGAATATGGTTTCACCAGCCTGCGAATTCCAATTGTGAGTATTTTTGAGTCCATATTTAGGTTAAGACATTCAATTATCTATATCAATTGTTTGCTATTATTCGATTAATTGTCATGATGATATTCCTACCACCAAGATCTCCGATTGCCGTGAAGACCATATTTGCTAACTGAGTGCCCTTTTTTCTATAGTTTTTAGTGCAGATTTTAATGCAAATGCTAATTTTGCTTTTTTTCTTTCAGAAAATATAAGAATGATCAAGAATATGGTTTCACCAGCCTGCAAATTCCAATTGTGAGTATTTTGAGTCCATATTTAGGTTAAGACATTCAATTATCTATATCAATTGTTTGCTATTATTCGATTAATTGTCATGATGATATTCCTACCACCAAGATCTCCGATTGCCGTGAAGACCATATTTGCTAACTGAGTGCTCTCTTTATTCTTCAGCATTATGTACAAATTTTGGTGTAGATGCTAATATTGATTTTTTTCTTCTTTCAGAAAACATGTGAACGATCTAGAATACGATTTCACCAGCATGCAAATTCCGATTGTGAGTATTTCTGAGTCCATATTTAGGTTAAGACATTTAATTATCTATATTAATTGTGTGTATTATTATTTGAATAACTGTCATGATGATATTCCTACCACCAAGATCTCGGATTGCCGTGAAGACCATATTTGCTAACTGAGTGCCTTTTTTCTTTAGTTTCTAATTCGGATTTTAATGTAGGTGCTAATGTTGTTTTTTTTCTTTCTTTTAGAAACCATATGGATGATCAAGAATGTGATTTCTCAGACCTGCAGATTCTGATTGTAAGTATTTTTAAGCCCCACATATTAGGTTAAAACATTTCATATTTTGAATATTGAAAGCATCAACTTTGTGGATTATAGTGATATATTATTTTGAGAAATAAAAAGACTTTGTTCTTTGATCCACAACAACCAACTAGTTAAGTCATAAAATAAACCCGGAACAGGTTGTTGCCAAAACTAGTTAGTGGTTAATAAAAATGTGAGGGGATCAAAAAATAAAGTCTTTTTATTTCTCAAAATAATATTAAAACATTTCAATCATCTCCATCAATTGTTTGTGTTATTATTTGATTAATTGTCATGATGATATTCCTACCACCAAGATCTCCGATTGCCGTGAAGACCATATTTGCTAACTGATGATGTTTTTTAATTATTCCTATAAGTGTTTTATTTACTAGATTTTGTAATATCCTCAACTTACATTTTAGATTGTAAGCAGTGATGATTTGATGACTAGCAGAGGTTTTGAAAATGAAGATGTTTGCTCTATGAATTTAAGGTATGCCTACATTATATCTGTTATATATTGTATTACCATATAACTAGTCTTACCATATGTCACGATTTGATTTTCCTCATTGGAAGATAGTATATAAAATAGTTTTAAAATAAAAAAAATAACTGATGACGAGACATTACAGTTAATGGTGCAAAAAAATTATTGATCCTAAGAAGGCAAATATAGTAAAATGACTATCAGCCATACGCTTAATCTGATCACCATATTTCAAATCACTTTTGACATTATCAGCGTATGGCGCAACTGTAACACTTTTTTATTTATTATTTTAAAATACGTAATGACAATATTTGCTAACTGATGATATTTTTCCATATGATATTATTTCCTTCATAGTATGTATAACACAATCTTTTCTTACAGATTCATAAAACATACTGCTGGGATAGATGGACACTGATTATGGATAATTCAAGATTACTGGATTTATTGGAAAAGCTCTATAGGATATGATTCTTGATTAGAGTTACTTAGAATATGTCTCTAGACGAAGGGATGCTTCCGTGGAGAGGTCGTCTGAAATGGCGAGTATATAATCCCATGAAAATTTTAAAATATGGAATTCTGAATAGGATGATTTGTGAATCAGAGAGTGAATATATCTATAATTTATGTTGTAAACAGTTTTATCAATCCGAGCCCCACAGTTTGAAGTTTACTGCCATACTAATTACACCTTGTGTAATTGCGATCAAATCTCGCCCGCCGTAGTCACATTTTTTTAAGGAAACATTACTACTACCATCATGCCGCTTTACCGTAGGGGTAGGCAGAAAGGATGCAATGCCACACTCTTCTGTCCTAACATACACTCCTCGCCTCCTTCACATCCATACGTCTAGTCATACATGCCCTCTGGTTACGCAGACATTTAACACCACCAGATTTTAGGTTCTGATTGATCTGATCGTGCCAAGTTTTTTGGACGTCCTCGTTCTGTTTTGTTGTGTTAGGAGCTCACATTCGCCACATATATTTTCTTAGTCATTCTCTCGTTATCCATTCGCTCATGTCCATACCTCCTTAAAGAACTCTTCCTAATATTTTTAATTATTCCTTGTTCAGCCTTACATTCCTTTTTTATATCTTTGTTTTTAATCCTGTCATACAATGATTTTCCACACATTTGTCTGAGGGAACGCATTTCAACAGCGTTCACTCTGCTTTCATTATCCTTATCGTATCTGTGAAAAGTGCAAGAATAATATATTTTATATCCGTAATTCTGAACAAATTTGAAGCGTTTTTCTGGAATTTCTTCCAAACTCGAATATCTGGTATACCGGCAGCGAAAGCAGAGATATCACTATCTTTGAAAAGTGATGCAAAGTAACTTTTCGTATAATTTAAGCACATATTAGTATAAGTAGTTTGTATTACAATGTATTATAGTATGAGTTTCTTAGATTGAGTATAAATAATTGATAAAAGTTGAGCGAGACAATGCGGTTAAGTAGCAGTGAAGCTCATCACCTACTATGCAGCGTCTCTCGCGGGGGTGCAAAGAGGAATGCCGCATAGGTGCATGGAATATACAAGGAGGAATGGATAGGTAGAATGAGTTGTGTGAAAGCATGAAAAGCATGAAAAGGGGAAGTGGTACAGTGGAGCCTCGCTTGTTTGACATAATCTTTAAAGAAACGTCCCGTAGCCAATGTGTTAAAATATGCGAATAAATTTATATTTTTATGATATTCTTACATTTGAATAAAATTGTGTAAATACTTTGTTGTTTTTATTATACTTATTATTTGTACACTTGTCCGAACTGAAGACAATTTGATGAGTAGAGGTGGTGAGACAGGAGAGATATCTTACTTGGACTGGCGTTGCAGATCTTAACCTTCCATAATATGTACAGCTGCGAAATGTGGAGACCATCGGTAAAGATGGTAACACCAATATTCAAAGATCCTAAGACACTAGCTTTCCCTCGTGTTAAGTAGAAGAATACTATTAGGCGTGAGTAAATGAATAAATTGAAGCCTGTGATTCTATCACTGACCTGATCTTTAAAGTAAACAGATATCTTAACTATTAACTTGAAATTCATAATCAGTGAGTCCAATAGTCATATAATTTTATATTGTTATCAATGGCAACCACACATTACCTTCTTCACCTTACCATCGCTCAACGTAGGAAACAGCAAATCAGAATAATGCAGTGAAACCATTTTTATAAGTTTTACAAAAGATATATCTCTTCCTTCTTAGGCACCAATCCTTTGTTATTTGGATTGGCATCTGACATTCCGATATAAATTTTAATTAAACCTCTACCGAGTATGTGGTGATCGAAGTTTACATTTTGGAGGTGGACACAATAACACACTTTTTTATAATAAATAAATATTTTAATTAGGGTATCAATGTAAAGAATCGGAATATCCTGTAATTTTATAAAACAACTTGCCCCGTTTTATTTATTCTCTTTTGTTTTATGAAATGCGTGAGTACTACAAAATATTGTAAATGTTTTCTTATTATGGCAACATTATTTGCATAAACTGTCAAAATCATATGTTTTGGCATTGAATACTGTCTATCGTTAGCTTGTATCGTAAAATATGCTTCCTGAATATTGTACTATCGTGATGTGACGTAAAGCAAAGTCCAACCTTGAAATATACATATTTTAAACGTTAGTTGGCACTAGCTTTATGTATTTTATTTAAACATTTCAATCGTTATCTAGAAGTGGTAAATGATCTATCAACCACCTTCTTTAAATGTTTCGCTCTTTTCGCAGAGTTTACAGACTCACCGTCGTAGATTGTGGGAATCTTAAACTATTACATGCACCGAGATCGTGTAAAGGTTACAACCGTTGGTGAGATACTTTCTTATCGTTTATGTTTTGTTTATCTTTGTAACAAAATCTAATCATATGCTGGGTATGTTTTCAGTTATTCTTATGAAAAGAAAATGGCAACTCAATGTGATATCTTTAAAGGCACACAAGATCGCTACAATGGAATAACCGTTGAATCTAATGAAGAACAGTGTAGCTCCAATTTGTTTCCAAAGAAACTTGAAGGTTTGTTCCATGCTTAAATAAACTAACAGTTAATTATTAACACATTCTGAAAATTAAAACCACAATCCTCAGTGCGTCATTTATAGAGGATAGATAACTGTAATCTCATCTATCCATTAACAGCAGTAAAACTGAGATTATCATTATATACATGTTTATAAGATCCTTACTATGAGTATTTATTATATTCTCAAACTACACCACAAATAAATCAAATAATAGTTTGATGGTGGCACAATTAGCACACCAATTAGTGTTCATTGACCCCAGGTGCAATTGAATGTTGAGCCCCCAAAAAGCTGACATCAATATTAACAAAATTAAGAAAATTCAACAAAATATGTGTTAATGGTTAAAATTCATCAAAATATATAGTGTGGTGTTCCATCCTTTCTGCCTACCCCTGCGGAGAAACGGCGCGTTTATAGTAGTAGTAGTAGTAGTAACAAAATATGTTATTTTGACAAAATTTAAAAGATTATCGTTGGTATACTGGCAAAAGATGTTAACTCTAAAATCCCTGTTTGAATAATCCCTGTTATTTAATGCTTTTAGCTTGAATAAAATACCGCTATTAAACTTAAAAATTAGTTAAATTTACTTTTAAAAACACATGTATATGACATTTCAAACTACTTGGTGTATTTTGCCAGTTTATAGAACATTGAAAACTTTATGAAATGCATCATTAAGTCAAAATTGCATACTTTCGAGTTAATGTTTTTTGCCAGTACACCCATGATATATTTTTTCCTAAGTATTTTTTTTTTAAATGTATAAATGTCAATAACAAAAAAAGTAAGAATAAAAAAGTCCTTCTTAGGACAAGAGCTCAGTCTGTTTTTTGGAGAAACTCAGCACAACTAAAATAAATTTAAAAAAAGTTACCTTGTGGTATATTCTATAAAACTTTATAAAATATTTTTTTTTGTTTTTAACCACTTTTATTTTTGGTAATTCAACCAGTTTCGACCACAACCTTGTCATCTTTAGTACATGTCCATCCCTCAAGATGGCAAGGTTCTTTTATCGCTACATAGTGTTCCGTTTCATACAAGCTAGGAGGTAAATTTAAATAAAACATTGGTTTTAAGTGATTTTCAAAAGTATGTATTTTGAGAGATATAAAAAGAACGTCATAAGGGGAAAGTACAAAAGTAACCCAAAATAACTTCAACATACGAGAGAAAATAAGGCACAAAATTTCGGCAAAGGAATTATAACCTTATTAGCATTTATATTATTCAATGACAGAGTAAATTAAATGCCAATAAAAAACGCATGCATATTAATGACTCAGGTATTTACAAAAAAGTACAAAAGTATACAATGAACACAGTTCAAAGAAAATGAAAATATGCAAAAAACGACAAAAGAATATTATTTGCTTTAAATCAGGCTTGGCCAACTCAAATTGCACCCGGGCCGCATCGATGACATAAAATTATCCTAAGGGCGGCATACAGACATGAATAATTTAAAAAAATACTACAACGAATTACATACTTATTGATTTTTGAAGGAAAAGAAAAAATTCGTTATACATGATCGCGCGCCGCGTATTGACAACCCTTGCTGTAAATGGATATTAGTAAATTTTAGAGTCAGAACATTATAAAATAAACAATAATATGAACAATTAAGGTTTAGTTAAAAGTACAATTAGCATTTAATCAACTGGTTTCCAAGAAAAGAAAATGTGAAAAATTTGAATCTATCGCTTAAATAAAATTGGCATTAGTCAATTCCATAATTATAACATTATAAAATACACAGATTAATACGAACAATTTAGGTTAAGTCAAAATGTACAAATAGCATTCAATTAACAAATTTCCAAGACAGTAAAGTTGTACACAATAATCGAATTATTATTATTACTTTCACTAAAATTTCTACAATACAATAATATATGTACATTAAATGAGTTTTTGACATGAAATTATTCATGTCAAAAACTAATAACACAAAGAAGATAATAAAAATAAATTGTCGGAGCAAATATATACATTAAAATACATTTTTAAGAACAAAATAAACCTAGGGGAGTCTAAAGAAAAACTCAAGACACTATCTGAGTCATATTCAAATGAGTCTTCGGAATAATTAGGATGAAATTTTGAAAGTAAATTTGTATGTACTTTATAATAATATTTCACTAATACATTATGTACTTCTTCTGATCTGGTTCGTACCACTTGGGTTGCTGGTTTCTTTGTCTCGTTAGGTCTCATTCACTCAATTATTTATTTGATTCATCAAATTGTATCTGAACTCAAAAAAGAAAGAAAAAACATAAAAATTCAATCACATTTTAGACTCTCTTCAATCCTGGATTCAAAATGGAAAGAGAGGAATATGGTTCAAAGTGAATTTGGAGGATGCTGACTGGGTACCAGTTTTAGCCAGGGTAAGATTTATACATACACCTTTTTTCTATTTAATATTTTATCATCAAATATAAAATAAACTACTCTCGATCTACATTCTATTGTGTGTTGTATATGTGCATTGATAGTAATCATTTTGGTTTGGTAAGTTTTGGTACCAGATTGCATTTGTGTGATTTTATATACTTGTCACAAATAAAAACATCTTTTTGTTTTGTTTTGAAAAATAACCACTTTACCAAAATAGCAGCGCCATCTGTAGAACATAACAGCAACACACACAATAATTATCAATAGCTAGTGGTGAAAAGCATGCTTCTGGACAGGATGTTCAGGATCGATCAACTGTTTTTATTTACATTACTTTTACACAAAATAATTCTGTGTTACTACATATCCATTGAATGATTTATTATTTTTTCTCATTTGTTTCCTTTAAGCATGCTTCTTACCTTTTTTTATATGCCTATTTATTATACCCGTTTATTGTTTTATATTTTACATAAAAAACTAACTAACTAACTAACCATCACGCCGCTTCACCGCAGGGGTAGGCAGAGAGAATAGAACGCCACACCACTCTGTCTTTGCAAACATTCTTCGCCTCTTCCACGTCCATGCATCTCCTCATACATACCCGCCGATTGTTACGACTCCTAACCTGACCACTTTCAAGTATTTGGCATACCTGATCGTGCCATGTTTTTCTCGGTCTTCCTCTGCTCTTTTTTCCACTTACATTTGCCTCATAAATTTGTTTTACCGTTCTTTCCTCACTCATTCGTTCTACATGTCCAAACCATCTCAATACACCTTTCTTAATTTTATCGATAATGCTTATCTCAGCTTTGCTTGCATTCCTTCCTTATTTTACTATTCGCACATCTATCATACATCGTTTTGTCGCACATTCTTCTGAGAGATTGCATTATAAATCATTACGCATTGATTTTACATTGTGCCCTGCATTAATTATGTTTACTTTTTTAAACTTTCTTTTTGTGTTCGAGTCTCGTCCCAAAATCTTAATCCCAAATTGAGAATAATATATGAGACTTATGTAGTTAATATATTAATTCTTCTTCTATAGTCTTACTACAATGTTTAAAATAAATAAATAAAATGATAGAATAATTGTTTTCTCTATGCTTTCAGAATGGTTTCAAATACCATCACGCCAGTGATGGATTTGTCATGATGTACAAATGGCTACCAGAAAAAACGGAAACGTGTAATGTTCCTCCGTTTGCGCACACAAACCTCGGCGTTGGAGCTGTTGTTATTAACGACCTCAATCAAGTTCTGGTTGTTAGGGAGAAATACTTCCAAGTCCCGCATTGGAAGCTACCAGGGGGATATGTTGAGAAAGGTTGATTTATTTATTTATTTTATCTTTGTATAACAAAACATAATTATTTTTTGTAATCAGTGGCGTGCACAGAGAATTAATTAGGGTAGGCAGTAGACGTAGGTAGTAAGGTAAGCTAGGTACTACTTAGTAAGATGGATTGAAATATCTTTATATTTTGTTTGTAGTTTATTCCTGTGTTTACCACTACAATGATTCCGCATAACCTGATATATGATTAGTCCACTTGCAAACCAATGGCTCCAATCGGTAGAAAATTAAAAATCTTAACATCCATATTTAACATAATCTGCCAAAACTCGTTAAGTTAGGAATAAAATAGAATAGAAAAATCAATACTCTTGCAAAACTTGCTATGCAATAGACAGTTCACTTTCTAAAATCCCTTTAAAAAGATCAAATCGGTAAAAGATTGAATATTCTACCGGCTTCCGCCTTTGGCTAAACATAATTTTTTAACATAACGTGGTTTGTGAGTGGACTACTCATACATACTTACAATAAGATAACAAATATCATTTTTTAGGTGAGGATATTGTTGATGCTGCGATCCGTGAAGTGAAAGAAGAGACTGGAATCCTTTCAGAGTTTCACTCTCTCATATCCTTCCGCCACGCCCACCAAGCTATGTTCGGCAACTCGGATATTTACATGATCGTGCAGCTAAAGCCTCTAAGCCTTACAATCACCCAGTGCGAGAGAGAATTAGAAGGTTGCGAGTGGATGGCTGTAGATGAATTCCTCAACCATCCGCACGTTCATGACCTGAATAGAAAATTTATCCGTGAAGCATTGGATTATAATAAAAGAGGCATCAAAATAGCAGCCAAAAAAGATTTGTACAAATTATTAACAATGCAAAAAGAATTCACAATGTTTACTCTAGAAGATATATAACAAATTACTTTATAAGTTGCCAAATCAATAATAATGAAATAAACAACATTTTGAGTGTGTCCAAATACTTGTTCACAAAATCTGGATTATCTCCAATTACAGGAGTTATTTTCATATTATTTTTTTACATCTCATCAAAGATGAAGAAGAATATGGAAGCCTGGGCATTTACGGGGCTGACGACCGTCATAGGCTGGTTTAAGTGATCACTTTACACACGTGTAACATTCACCAATTCTACCCATAAATCAACCCCGTAAATGCCCAGACTTCATCTTGGATGAGATGTCAAAACAAAAAAAATAATAATATAATAATGAAATAGACTAATTTCTGGGGTGTATTTTCGACAAATTGACAGTTATATCCTTAGTTTTAAATCTTTTGACAGGTTATGTTTTGTATTAATTAGTTTGGATTTGTTAAAATAATGTAATGGATATATATTAAAAATACTGGTACAAATTTTAGTCTTGAATCCGCTAGTGACTTTTTCAAATAAAATGTCAGATGATAATTCATTACGTAAACCCTATTCCAGGGATGGTAAACATTTTTCGCAAGTTGGTCAAATTTGTTTTATTTTTATTTTTTAATCAATGTCGCAGGTCACATAGGTTGGGTAATTAAAACAGAAACTAATAAAGGCATATTTTATTAACTTTACAATTTACCAGCAAAATTTAAATGAACTCTATAAATAAATACAAAACATGAAGAATATAATGTACGTAAAATAAATAATAATAATATAAACAACAACAAATCTTCCGTTTAGCGATATTTTCGTTTGATGGGAAATCTGTTTTGTTTATTTGACGATAATTTTTCTATGCAAAGTTCATAGTATGTGGTGTTTAATCGTACACGTACAGCAGTCATTTAGTCGTAGTAGTAGTGATTTAATAAATTCATTGATGAAAATAAATGCTTGAATGCATATGTCGCTCCGAACATAGTTGATAGAGATCTTTTAGTTGCTTTTTTATTTAAATGAAAGCTTTCAATAAAAACGATCATTTTTAAAAGTTCAAGCGGGTTGGATAATTTCTCAACGGGTCCCTCGTTCGCAATCCCTGCCATATTACATCCAAAAGATAAAAACCATTAATCTAGCTTTTATAAAAATAAACAAAATTTAATCAATTTCAGTCACCGATTTTATCAATAAATGCTTTTGTTAAAGAAACATCACCGCACATCACTTTGTACACCTATTCAAAATGGGTGTATTAAATCATAAATCATATGAACTATTACAATGTTGAGGTACAGAGACCTTTGGTTTAAAATTATACATATTTTTTTACCTGCAAGAGCCAGATAGCTCCGAGATGCATAATACTTTTTTTTTCTTTAATTACAATTTTAAATTATATAGGTTTTTGTTGTTTACGCAAAAGACTTGCATCTATTGTGTACCCCTTTGGGCAGCAAAGTATTACTGCAAAATGTATTGTTAATTGTAATAGTATTTTATGTAGTAAATGAAAATAACTGCTCAATTTTTTGTAAATATGTATATACTTAATATGCTATTGTTGTCGATTGTAGATTGATGGATATTAAAATTTATATTTATTTCCTTCTTTTATTTTAAAACAGAGTGGTGATTCCCTTGAGATAGTATGTATTAAACAAAAATGGCACATTAATCTATTTATTATTTAGAATTATAAAACTTATGTTTATTTTAATCCTACAATTCTATACATAAATGATTCAGAATTGATGAATATTTAAAAAATGTTTTTTTGATAAGAGAGTTTGTAAAATGTTGACAAAAACCCTTGTTTGTTCCTTACACATGAAACAAAATTAATTATTTATATTTAAAAAAATATTTATTGATTATAAAACAAAGTTACAACAAACATAATAACCTTTATACCAAAATAACAGATGCAGTTTAAACTGTCTCAAAGTAAAATATTCATTTTTAACATTCAAAATAGTATACAAAATGATCGATAGTTCTTCATGAATATCTCAGAAACTCCTATGGTGGAAAATTCTAATTTGAAACACCCTCTACAACGCAAAAAGAACAGAATACTATGTATATAATAATTTTCCCTCAATATCCCTTATCCCTCAATTTTCGCGGGGGTAATGCTCCCATGGAAAGTTATGGATCGAGAAATTACAAATATCGAGACTACTCTCAAGTAGCCTTGATATATCGTAGTTAAGTACTGCTACATGTGTCTAAGTTTTGTATGGGTTACATGGATTCGATAGCCCGATTTGGAAACCAAATTGTTCTTTGTCCATGAGCTATTGGGTCACCTTATACAAATACAACGCATGGATTTTGGAAATTTTTATACAAATAGAGTATACCACGACTAGACTAACCTAAGGAGACCATAAATAATTTTCATTTGACAATGTTGCCGAATACTCACAATTTCACAATAGGAAAAATATGCAATACCAAACTCGTTTTGTGTACATAAAATTTTATTATTGTTAATTTATAATAATTTTTACATTTACTAATCCAATATATATTATTATATTACAGGTGTTAATAATCACATATATTAAACACTAGAAGTAAAAAATTATACAAATTCAAATACAACTATTCAAAGAAAAGTGATACATATTATTAAATGCAAAAAGTATTTTAACTGAATATTTACTATTGTTGATGTCTCTATAACTGACTTTTACTGTTGTACATGTAAATTGAAGATTAACACATAGAGATTCGTTAGTTGGATTATTTGAATCATACAATGAAGGACGCTTCATGGTTGGAAGTTCCAATGTACTTTTTATCATTCAGATCCTTGAGTACGTATATACATACTCAAGGATTCAAACCTTTTTTAGTTTAGAATCTTTGAGTACATATTTGTGGGATCTAAAGCAAGCAAGCCAATTAAAACTCTTTTTGGAATAATGTCCTTTATTAAGTACAATATAAATTAACTTTCACGACGGAATGTTCAGAGTGATATATGTATATAACATGCATGTAGTTCGAAGATGTCTGTTAATGGGTGAATGAGCTAATCGGTTAAATTAACAAGTCAAAGTGTACAGAACATTTTTAATTTTACTATATCAACGGTAAAATGAAGGTTATCATTAACCACTCGCCAGTTTATCCCGAGCGTGACTCGGGCAAGGAGTTTGTGTTGCATCGATAAGTCCGAGTGCTACTCGGGCAAATCCTATTCCAACTTGGTGGTATTGATTTGCCCGAGCCAAATATATTTATGTATTTGTTTTTATTGAAATCATCACCAAACAATTTGAATACTGCTTAGGTTAGTCAGAGCAGTATTTGGGTAGTCTTGTTTCGAGTTGTTTGGTGATGATTTCCTGCACCGATGAATTTTGTCGCCAAAATTTGACTGTTAAGTGGTTAAGTGATGTAGCGTTCGTTTGCACTTCTATTGTGACATCTCGATTCATTTGATGATTTTTAAAAGACAAATTAAAAATGTAATAACCTGTAGAGATTGTCAATGACATTATCTATTAAGATTGTTTCATTTGTTAAAAAGAAAATTTGATGACGTTGATGTCTTGCAAAATTTTGTCAAATGGAGGTGTCACAATAATAGCACAGATGCTTTTTAAAACAGGTTCCTAGACATTATTATTTTCAAAATACAGATCAAACTAGGAGCATTGAAATTGACATACAAGCCACATGTGGATAACAAGAACTTCCTTGAAACTTTACAAATAAATTATATTTTTGGTAATATTTTCTTGAAACTCTATAACAATTTGAGTGCGTAATTTACATTATTAGTTTTCAATTGTTTTGTAAGAATGAGAGCGTAAATGTTAATGTGAAATTCTAAAACGAAGATTAATTAAGATTTTATTTAATTTTAGAGTTCCAACCCAAGAAATAAATTAAGTCACAAAAAGCGCGACAGTACCAAAGTAACTTAGTATTAAAACAATGTTTATTTTCAAAAGTGTGAGGAGATTTAGAGGTTGGATGTTTTCCTATAAAATGTTGAAATGTGCAAAAGTGTGTATTTTTTTCCCATTAAATTGGAGTAAAGTAAAAAATACCATTGCATAACGGGTGCATTGAAAGGGTTCCATAATTTGATTAATTAATTCGGCAGACACTTTGTGGTAAAATCTATCCATTTTTAATTTAAGTTTTACTTAGTAAATACCATTATTTCTTAAAATCTATTGTAACACATTTTTCGAAGCATTCAGCATCATTTTCATGCGTACGGTGTTTAAAAATGATGCTGAATGCATGAAAACACGTGTTACAATAGATTTTAAGAATTAGTGGTATTTGCTTAGTAAAATTTGAATTAAAAATGTGTTCCATAATGAATCCGCACCATCCGAATGCTTTTGACAAAAAGTGATATACTCGATATAAACAAAACCTCCAGTATACATTTGCACCGCATTGACATTTTGGTGTGATGCGGTTAAGAACAACATTTAAACGACAGAAGTGTGATTTTCAATTTCAGTTCACAACATTCCGTCTACATCTGTGCTTAATTCATTTTTGTGATTTCCACATAAATACGCCCAAACATCCCTTAGTTCATTCCAGTTCTGCTTGGTGCAGAGATCTCGGACCAGATCTCGCATTGGAGCACTCCTCGTCTGATGAACTCTCTACCATGTTCATGTTGCCTATAAACGAATCCAGAATGCTCCCCATAAGGCCGTTCATCTGACGCTTGTGTTTGATGGGTATTCCAAAGTAGATAACTCCGATCGTTTGCAAGTACTCCATGTACGCCGGATCCCGTGCGTTGATATGCTTTTTATATTCGCCTACGGTTTCCAAATATTTCTCTGGTAATTTTCTGTAATACAAAAATTAACTATTTTATTTTGCGTTTCACAATACATAATCATAACACAAGTTTATTATGTATAATTTATGTTTTACATCATAAATAGTGGTATTTACCGAGTAAAACATAAATTAAAAATGGATAGATTTTACCACAAAGTACTGGCAAATCAAAAAAAAATAATCTCTTGCAGTCCCACTTTTGAGATTGGTAAAATATCTTTGTGTTTCATTTTCAATTTGAACAGAATAAATAACTGATTTCTGTAAAAACAGACACATTTAAAAATAATTTCGCAATACAATCCTTATTTGCACAACTGTGTAAAATAAATATGTATAGTGCATTCCTTCCACATGAACTGCACCATTTTATGGATATTGTATAAATTCACTTCTTCAAATGAATTATAAAAAAAATTAAGCATTCAAAGAATAATTTGTACCATGGATATAACGATTCACAAAAGCAATATGAAAATATCAATGGCAGACTATCTGAGCATAATGAGGGTCGGGGTTGATGAAAAAACTGCCTGACAACAATGTGTTAAAATAGTCAAAACAACAATAATTTGAATTAGGTTTTTATAACTTTTTTAAAGTAATCAGTGAAAACTAAAATTTTATTTTAACATATTTCCGACGGGTGTTTTTTACGCCTGCAGACCGCTGGCGACGGGATTATTTGATTATTATGTTCACATAGTTAAGACCTCGGTTAGTACATAATATTCTCATAAAAACATAATTCCCTCATTACTGACATTGAAATGAGGACTGAGATGCGCAGAAGGTAAAAATACACTTCCCGTCCTTAAGCATAAATCGACCTAACGGGTAGAAATACCTTTCTTATTTTAAGTGTGTTAATTTGAATTGATAAAAAAGATGTTTAAAAATACAAATGTTTCCATCCCTTCAATTTTGAATTAACCAACTTTTACGCAATCTACATTAGAATGATCACCATGCCATATCCACACGAAAACAACGCTATGAAGTGGATTAGTAGTCGATGCTAAGTAATATACCTTCCCTATCCTTACTATCCTACCTGCAGACAAGCATCTAAAATAGACGCTTTGAGGGTTATTCTTTTAAAACAAAATTAATAAAATGAAAAAGTAGTTCAGGCGAATTGTAAATAATTTCATTGATTCGGCAGTTACTTTGAGGTAAAATCTATCCATTTTTAATTGCATGCATTCCGCATCATTTTCGAACACCGTCACACGTGTCACAGTAGATTTGAAGAAATAGATATTTTATAGGTAAAACTATAATTAAAAATGAATTGTAAGTAGTTTAGACTTACAATTCTATGCATTGGAAAATGAAGTACACAAAGTTCAGCAGCGGCTGGTCGTACGGCAGCTCTGTCTTCCTGATAGCGGGGTGGTTGGCCGTATAGTAGCGGAAGGTGTCCATGGCGAGCTCCTTGCGGCGCAGGGTGAGGGCGTGCAGCACGGCCTGCACCAGGAAGATGTCCACCTCCGACTTGTAGCCGCGCTCCGTGTGCATCTCCACCAGCATGGCTCCCAGGGCCTCGCCGTCCGAGGAGCGGAGGAAGTGCCGACGGGCCGATATCGTATTCTTCTGCTCCCAATATATTTTGGCCACTTGCTAAAAAGAACTAAGTACTTTAGAAACATCGACTAACTTCTGAGGGCTTTTGTTTTACTACAGACGGAGGTCGATGTACTAGGCCAGGGATGGTGAACAAGGGACCCACGTGAGAAATCATCTTACATGCTTGAACATACAGATAAAATTCTTTTTATTTAAAGCTTTTATTTAACAAAAAATAATAAGCGGCTAAAAGATATATGATGTATTGACTCGGCATTAACTTTGTGGAATGACATGTTAATATTTATTTTTTAAATTAAGCACTTGTATAATATTACTTAACCCATTGCAACACAATGCCGGCGAAACGCCAGCCAAGGTCAATTCGTCACTGATTCACAAAGCTGTCGATTTGCCGGTTTGTCTTTGAAGTGATTTATTTGACTGAACGACAATAACTTTCACAACTCTGAACTGAATACACTCTTCCAAAACTACCTGCGGATGAGCCATAATGATCTAGCTTATGAACCACAGTAAAATTATGCTTTTATATTTTACCATTTTTATTTTGTGCGTAATTTAGTCTTAATGTTATTGTAATAAAAAAATGTGTCAAATTTAAATAGCGTGTTTTATAAACAAATCATATCATCTTTATTAGTGGTGCAATGGGTTAATGAGTTTTCATTACGCACGACTAGTTTCGAAACCTACAGATGTTTTCAAAACTATTCATTGTGTAATGAAATACAACTCATTAAGTGATATTAGACAAGTGTTTATTTTTTTTTAAATTATTAAAATATAAGCTAACGCTTTTAACTATGTTTGGATTGACATATATACGTCCGAGGAGCTATTTTCCTCATTGAATCCTCGGCCTACCTCAAACAAAAACTATTGATAACTACCATTCTGGGTCCAATGAACCCGTATGCTAAATATGGTACTTTCTTTGCTTGCAAACCTCGTGTATGTTATATATTGTTATCTCCATATAATTTACAAATTATATTGAAAGTTTTAATAGTTAATAAATCTAACACTAACTTCAGAACGGGTCCTTTGAACCTGCTTGGTAGAAAGAGGGTACGAAATTGACTAGTGAAGAAATGACTGCTGCACATGTAAATACCACCAACTATTTATATGTATATATATACACATAAATAGTCAGTGGTATTAAATGGACCCGTGACATGGATATTTTTTTTAAAAGTCAAATTTGACCCATTTGCGAAAAAGGTTCGCAATCCCTGGAGTAGATCTCAACCAAAAACCTATATTTTTGTAAATTCACTAGCAATTAATAGCATGTAAAATGCGAGTTACAGTCGCCACGAAAATGTTGCGAATACCAGAAACCGGGAATATCAAAGAAGGAAGGGACGATTCATAAAATATAGTACAATATGGCAATTTAGTACTTGGATAGAAACGTTTTGTAAGGACAGAAGATATAAAAATAAATAACTTACCGCGTGCAACAGAGGATGTCCACATGAACCTTTTCCTACCGACCATTTCGTCGCATTGGCTACGAAGGTCTCCCTTTCTGGCATCGATGGATTCATAAGAGAAAACAGCTTAGTTATTTTTCCAATCCATTCTTCAGTCACTTCTAATTTTGACTTTACCAGCACATCTATCAGTTGAATGGCCAAGTCAGAACCGCTCTCCATTTGATTCTTCTCCAATAAAAGTCTAGCTCCATTTTCTAATAAATCTATCAATTCAGTAAATTTATTTTGAGCTATTAATCTGAAAAAAATAAGGTTACGAATGACGACTATGTTTTTTTTTTAGCTACGATAATACGATAAAAAAAAGTATTTATTTACCTGAAGTATAAAGTCTTATAAAGTTGATGAGCTTCATAATATTGTTCGGAAGATATAGCGAGTTTTAATTTTTCTTGTATTTTGCTAATACCTCGCTCCTTGCCCGCCGCCATGTTTACTGACCTGACAAACACTGCAAAGACTAATTGACTGAATTTGACGTTAGTGATGTGAAGGACAAATGCGATCATAGATTTATCGATGTTCTGGAAACATCGATACCTCATCTACATTTAGTGATGTGAAACGATAATATCAATCTCACAAGATCAATACTTCGATTAAAAAATCAAAAACGCTTGAATTTATTTAAATTATAAACTCTCAACTGAAGATTGATATTAACTTTGACAAAATATCGACATGTCGCAAAAAACATTTGAAAACAACATCCATATTTAAAAAGAATATGTACTCACTCTCTCCCTCCGTCTGTAAATAGAAATAAGGTCCGTTTTCAATGAATTGATTTTACGCATGCACGCACACACACCTATATGGACTCTGTTTAAATCGCTTAAATATAAAAATCGATCTAAATGCGTTGGGATACTCACATCCCTATCGGACATTTGTGGGTTTTGTGGCTACATGTTTACTCATATTCAGCCAGCTAAAAGTGTTTCTAATCACTTCATTTAGCTAAAAAATTCAGGGCCTTTTACTTGCTTCGAATACTTTATTTATACAGACATCATTTTACTTAATTTAGTTTAATTTTCTTATTGCTTGATAAAGTAAAGGTTACTTTTAAATATTTGTGCCGTTTTAAGCCGCATGCTCACTACGATATGAAGAACTTCTCTTTTGCAAGTAATAGATAGATAGTTCTCACTCCAATCCTCAATGGAGTGAAGTACAGAATTAAGTTATGCAAGCATATATTTGGTAGTCTGTAGTTGCCAGCATAACATTCTCATTTAAGATGTAATTTTTATATTTTTTTTATACATTGGAACATCTCATAGCATGTAATTTGCAAATGTAATGTAATGTAATTTAACAAAAAAATGTCAAAAAGTTGCTTCCTTATAGGTGGGGACTGACCAGAATCATTTCGTCGTAACGTAACACGTTATGATGCGAGCATTCGTACAGCAAGCCGAGCTGCTTGCTGCTCATTCTGAGTACTCCATCCGAAGTCGGATGCTCACTGCGAATGTTACTTTACGACAAAATGCTCTGGTCAGTCCCCACCTTAACGAGTGACATTTAGCATGAGTTACAGAAAAGATCCTTTTCATATATATACTTGTGAGCCGGGACTCTGCGCCAGTCAAAACAATTTTTTTTAAATGGAATCAAGCTGACTGAAAATAATAATATAAAAATAAAACATTTTTTTTTACATAAACAGTTTTTATTCTCCCATTAAATTTACAGGTGTGAAATATTTAAAAAAAATACACATTAATAAAAATAAAAATTACATTGACTAGATTAAATTATTTGGTGTTCTGTGCACAGTATCATGAAACTATAATCTAAGAGGAAGTGTGTTAGTGGGTGATTTATTACTATTATTTTACTAACAAAACCATAGGATGGCCTATTCTTAATACATCAGGTTTATGAATTTATCATAAATTGAAAACTAATTAGAATGTTTGAAATTTAACATCATTTTGGTAAATACCACTAATTATTATACTTAATAAAGTTAACAATAGTTATATGTATTTCGATCCATTTAATATCGTATTACAGTGTTTAATAATGATGTTGGGTGCATCAAAGCATGTATCACAATCTAATATAATAATCAGCGATATTTACCAAGTAAATTTTATAATTGATAGATATTATCACAAAGTGACTGCGGAACCAATAAATGAAACTAATTATTATACTTTGAAAAAACTTTAAACTAAATTGTGGTATTTATTTTTATGTATTGTGCTTGTTAAATTTTAATAAAAAAATATTTCTAGACATCGGATATTATAATTTATATATTTCTTACAAATATTTGCCGACAATGAAACTATCTACAAAAAACATTTAAAAAATATATTACAACCACTCATCACTTAATGACTGCTTACATTTAGAATATTTTTAAAACCCCCTGTATGAATGACAGTAAAATGTCTTAAAAAACTTCCATCATCTCTAGGTAAAATGATGTAATATGATGTGCAGAGCTACAATTGAACTATTGTGTACTGATATTAAGGAGTATGACATAAGTAAAGAGTTCATTTATCAACCAATTTACTTTATATCTAGTTTGGTGGAATGTAGAATGGACTTTAAGGTGTAATTATGAATACTTTATGCATATCAATAAATAATGTGTTAACTTATTAATTCTCTGTACATCATCAATATAGATAATGTGTATAATACGCCATCAGGCATTCCTGACCATTGTGTTACAAATAAAAAATAAAGTTAGCAACTAGTTGCTAATAATGACTTTTACAAGTTAAATCAAATTTCTCTACACTACATGTTCATGGGTTTGGAATGCCTTAGTCACTAAGCACGAGGTCTGTCTATATTATAAAACATCTCTCAGAGATAAGTTTTTTATTATTATTATCTTTATCTTATTGTAAATTATAACTCTGACAAACTTATGTGTAGATTATAACTCTGACAAACTTATGTGTAGAACAGTCAAAAGTGGGCGATCTTTTCAATACTTTCATCTAAATTCTTATATATTTAAAAACTAAATAAAAAATAGCATCAATAACATCCTCGCCAATTCTACAGATAAGTTTGTAGAAGTGCATCTTCTTATTTGCATACATTGAAAGGTAAAAGTAGACATTATAAAACAGTAACAATCTCATCTTGTGGTCTGTAACCGATGAGGAAGAAATCTTCATCAGGCCACAGACTAGCTCTTCGATTTTCTTGTCTGTTTTGCCAAGCGTTGGCGTGTTGGATGCTCGGCCTGTCCTGTGTAGACTCTTGGGGTAATTCCCACTGCTGACTCCAGTCTGGTTTGAAAGAAAAGTCCCCAAACGCCGGGCTGTCTTGAGTTTGTATCGAAAGCTCGTAAGCCGGAGGTTTCAACGTTGACATGGGGGTGGATTGAGTGGGGTCTATAGAAGATTGGGGCTTCTGCGTTGGGGTCTGCAGGAATTGTATCAGCTGGGCAACTTGTGGTTGGGGTGGAGGAATAACTAGACTGCGTCGCTCCAAAAGTCTGAAATTAATATAAAATTATAATTAATTTTTACTATCCGTTTCCTTTTATTGGGACATCAGACAAAACCCAGGAATTTGTACATGACTATAATTTATAAATACTAATTTGATTATTTCTTTAAATATTTTTTATAAATATTTCTACTGAATAAAAAAAAAATACGAATTTCAATCATAGATCGTCACATCATAGAATTTCAATTGAAGAAATAACATATGTTGTCACTTCTTATATATATATACAACTTTAAGTAATGTGGTTATCAATCATGGGTAATATGATGTATTAAGTGATCAGCTTGAACCAGCTTATGACAAGATGTAAGCCATCTTAAATACCCAGACTTCTTTATTCCTATCTCAATAAGTCGCAACTTAATTTTCTCTAAACTCAGGTAACATTTTACGTAATTGATTTTTTCTTAAAACACCGTTTTTTTATTAAAAAAATTAGTTTTTCTTTAAACAATTATTTAGTTTAGAAAAAAGAGTTATTGAAAGGTAAGGCGTTAAAAAGTTAATAAATAAAAAAAACTCCATATATATTCTAAAAAATATCAATATACATTCTTAAAGTAAAATAAACATAATAATATAACAATAAAACCCTTATCCGCACCCCAATGGTGCATAGGGCACTGCGTCATATAAACGCAGTGTTATCTTGATCGTTTACACATGAAAGAAAGGTGATCAGCCCTCCGCTTCAGGTACCAGTCCAGGGTAATATTGAATAAATATAACAGTGAAAAAATCACTTACATTTATTTTACCCCCCCTTGGGAATTGAACCCGGACCTACAGAACGGTAGCAGAGCGTGCTGACCATAACACTACGGAGGCGGACACAATAGAATAAAATGTACATAATAGAATATGAAATATACATACAATTCGGCTAGAGTAGCCAATCGCGGCCAGTCGGGTGGTATCACAGGAACATCTCTTCTATTCAGCAGCATCAGGATCTTGGCAAGGTCACTGAGGGAACGCCTGAAATCAGTTTAGATTTATTATCCACAGTTCTTAAACCGAGTACTTAATAAGACAGTGCAAACTGAAACCGTTGCATGTACAGATACGAAATTAAATAAAATTAATCTAACTAACCAACAGAGTACCTGTCCTTCGAACTAATTATGCGCGGAGTTCACCTATGTTTCGAATGGCTAGTGAGTACAACTCATGTTTTAGGCAAGTTGACATTTTCAACTATGGAAAATCTGTGTTGAAAAGTCAAATGGTGAGCATATTGTCCTCTCAGGACCTTTAAAAATTATGCTTCTCAGCATTGTATGTATGTCCCTACTAGAATCAACAATACACACACACACATATTCATTCATTTGCTAGATCTACACTAAATATTTTGTACTAATCTTTATGTTTCTGTGGTTAACTATAATTGGCTTGTTTAATGTATATCTTTTGATTGTTTTGTTTTACATATGTTGCTGTTGTTAACCGAAATAAAAATAATGAAAAAAATAAAAAAATGTAATAAAAAAATAAAAACTAACCATTATGTCGCTTCCTCGCAGGGGTAGGCAGAGAGAATAGAATACACTATAGCACTCTGACTTCGCAAACATTCTTCACTTCTTTTGTATTACATGCAACCGGCTCCTTGACTTCTGACCTGACCACTTTCATGTACCTGATATACTTAATCATGCCAAAATTTCCTCGGTCTTAATCTGCTTTTATTTCCAACTATATCCGTCCCATAAATTAGTTTTACCATTCTTTCCTCATTCATTCGTTCCACATGTCCAAACCACCTCAATTCTGCTCTGGGCAATTGTAAGGTGCCATGTTTCACAGCCCTATAAGGAAATAGGAGCAATGTATGGGCATTATATATTGTATTTGTATGTATTTATTTTATTAAACATATTTACATGGTAATTGATATTTTTAAGGATAAAATTAACACATCAAGTAAAAACTATGAAGGCAGTGGAAACAGACAAATTGTGAGATTCTATTTCGAGTTATGTATGTATTTATGGTGAATGTTTAAAACTTGTATTGATACAACATAAATTTATGTAGGGGAAACAAATATGTAACACAATTTAGAAGAACGAAGAGGTGTTTGGGATTTGTTGATATCGCAGTCATACAGGAGAAAGTGACCAAGTGCATTTTTTACAAAAACGTGATCATTAACAATTTGATATCTTGCTAGCTTAATATTACCCTGAAAAAAATCCCAAAGGATTTTAAACTTGGAAGTATAATATGTTGACTTGTTAAAAATGACTAACTGCATTGATGTTTATTTTCTTGCCAAGCAAAAGTGACTTAAATGGCCCTCCTGAACATTTTATGTTTTGTTAGTTGGTTACTTTCTCCTATACGACTACGATATATGAATTTAAGAAACTTTTATTTAAAAAACTCTGTAATAAGAAAAATCTGCGATGTCAAAGATATTGTGCGATGGGGAAGAGTAAGACGACATTTCTGGAGAGATCATGTGGGAATAGCAAGTTCGGATTGAGTAGTGAGGATAGCAGCAGATGAATGCATAAGAAATAACAAACTCCCAGGAGGATGGGTGATCTAACGATGGAAAGATAGCTGGTCATCCACCTCCCAGGAGCGGACTCCGAGAACAATAGGACACAGTCCTAGCTGAAGAAGAACAGAAGAGACGAGATAAATGAATTTTTTTATGTATTTACCCGCAAAATACAGCAGCCTCGGTATTTCCTGCTCGATGCATTTCTCTTACGTATCGTCTCACATCATTTAGGGTGGCCAAAAATGTGTAAGCATAAGGCTGAAATGTAAAAAATAACACGTTAAAATACAATTTTCAATATCCAGTAGGGAAACATTCATTACTAAAGGATGAGTTGGAATGCTTTCCGTGGAGATAGACTAATATCAGACAAACAGTGATTGAGGCACTTTTATGATAAATTTTGTCATTCAATCATTTGATTATGTAATGATAAATCAAGTTATAAGCAAATAATTTATATTTGAAGCACTAACTTTGTGATTTTCCCTTTTATAATTAACCTGTCCGGGAGCATGGACGTAAATGAACGCCAGTGCGAATTTTCCATAAAGGAATATCGACGTTAATGAACGTCGAAGTCCGTCTGCCCGTTAGTATAATGTAACTTATATAGCAATGACATCTGTGGATATTTGTGTGTAATTTTGTCATAACTGAAAAATATTTCGAATAGGTGTTTTTTTAATTAAATTATTTAAACATAATTTCTATCTTCATAATATATCGATTTAATGAAAAAAAAAATTTTTTCTGTAAAATAACTCACTCCCCAGAGAAAGTCGGACATCAATTTTTGTACTCCCGGAAAGGTTAAAATATAACTTTGTTTAAAAATCACTGTAACTATTTTATTATAACTTAATTATAATGTCTACCGGTTTTGAAGCTAACCGCTTCTTTATCAAGACTGATACTGACTTACAAGTTATTAGCAATGGCAAAATTACAAGTTATTAGCAATGGTGAAAAAAGGCAATATCAAAGTACTTATTGAAAACCTCCTCAAGATAACACTGCGTTTATATGATGCAGTGCTATGAGGAAATACACAGTGCTATGTATAAGGAAATACATCTATGCACCATCGGGTGAAGGAGGAGGGTTTGAAGAATGATATACTGAATAAGGTTATTTTTCATAGGTTTTAAACGATTGTTCTAATTAATAGAAGCCCAAGTAAGGATTATCTTACCCTGAATCTATCCAACTCTTTGTGAAAGTTTCTCAATGCCTTTGGACTCTGCTTGGGAAGACTGTCCTTCCGCTTGTGCCGCATCCTGACACACAACAACCCTCCTACTGCAAACATGATGCAGAGCAGGACTCCGGCAGCACAGCCTACAGTTATCTGAAAGGGAAAAATCATATCTAAAGATATTGATTATTAAACTTATTGAAATAAGTCCGTTTTCATTAGTCATTATTGAAACAAGAAAACTGGATTTACATTTTGAACACTGTATAGATATTGTCAGCTATGCATTTTGCGGCGATCCATTCATCATCGGATTTCAATCGCACATCAAAGTGGCAAAAATCAATCTATCTTTGTCATATGGCGTAGCGTGATTTTATTATTTTTGTTAAAAATTTATCATTGCTCTAGTTGAAGCGGCCTTTCTGTGACGTCGCCAGGTTGGCAATTCTCATGATATCCATTTTCACGACTGCCAGGTTGCAATTCTAAAAATACCGGATGGTACGCTGAATGCATTTGTGAAGAAATTTGTGTGTGTACCAGGCACATACAGGATACTAATGACATAAGAAAGAGCAAAGGGTGAAATATATTAATGCTTTATAATAGGATACGGTATAAAAAGTAGGAAGAAAAAAAGCAACAAAATTTAGGGCACTCGGAGTAAGAAATGATACATTTCCAAAAGTTTTGTAGATATCACACAAAAGTATCTTTATAATATGAACTTCCCACGGACGGAGGTGAGGCTTAAACTGCGGGTGATATGCGAATGTAAAGTATTCTTATCCACCAAGGTATGGCGGCTGGTATGCCGATGGGCTAAACATCGAAATTGATGTTTTGTTTTTTTTTTGGAATCAGGTGTAAGGAAAAGGTTTATTTACCTCATTTATTCTCCTGGGGGGCTGACATGGGCTGCCCTTGCCGCTGTACGTGGGGCAGAGGGACAAGCACCTCCCGCGCCCCACCGCGCCCACCTCACACCTCCGGCACTCCGAGACGCAAACTGAAGAAGAAGAAGAAGGAAACGCTTTTTAAATTTTGTTATTTATTTATTCAATTAAACGTATTTACATTTTTAGGGATAAAATTAACACATGAAGTAAAAACTGTGAAGGCAGTGGAAACAGACATTGTGAGATTCTATTGTAACTTTGTTGATACAGTATATTTATGTAGGGGAAACAAAAATGTAACACAGTTTAGAAGAATGAAGAAGTGTTTGGGATTCAACTCAATCATTATTTCAATTATGTCAATATACATATATCGCTCACTCCTTTCAAGAATGTCATAAATCAAAAATCGTCAATTTTCAGTTGTGCATGTTTTCGGAATGCCCAGAAAATATACTTTATCCCAGCAAAAGAGGCATATTTTTTACTTAATATTTACCCGCTACACGGCAGAAAATGTTGTTTTTGCATTTTGAAGAAAAGATATTGTTTAATTATTTTTTTTAAATAAACTAAATATTTTTCAAATGCAGAAAAAACCTTCAGGTTTTATCTAAAAAGATCTGTTGCACAGTAAAAAGTTCAATAAGTGGCTTGATATTAATTTTTAATACATTTGTTATATTTTTAAACTTTAAAAACGTTCTCCTGGAAAATCAAGTTTTTTTATTTATGACGTTGTTGAAAGGAGTGAGCGATATATACCCAACACAGAACGGTGGAAGTCCAAGAAGAAGGCCTTTGTTCAATACCGGACCCAAGAAGAAGGTTGAAGTAAGTAAGTAGTCAATTTACCAATGTGCGGATCACATTGATACATTTTTAAGCCTAATTTACACAAGACTATTACTATATTTTTTTTGTTAAAACATGATTGCATAAAGGTATTTCTTCTTTCTGGCAACACTACACCCAAGTGGTGCATAAGGCACTGCGTCAAATCGATTGATATTGGATCGGTAATCGCAACTTAATTTTCTTTAAACCTAGGTAACATTTAACGTAATTGATTTTTTTCTTAAAAGACCATTTTCGTATTGAAAAAATAAGTTTTTCTTAGAAATAATAATAATAATAATAATCCCTTACCGCACCCCAATGGTGCATAAGGCACTGCTTCATATAAACGCAGTGTTATCTCGATCGATTACACATGAAGGAAAGGTGATCAGCCTTCCACTTCAGGTACCAGTCCAGTGTAATATTGAATAAATATTAGAGTGAAAAAATCACTTATATTTATTAAACCCCCCTGGGAATCGAACCCGGGACCTCCAGAACGGTAGCCGAGCATGCTGACCATTACACTACGGAGGCGGACGCCGGAGGCGGACTGACCATTACACTAGAAATAAATATATGGTTTAAAAAAACAGTTATTGAAAGGTCACGATTTAAAAAATATTTTTTAAATATGTATTCTTAAAAACAAAATAAAATCCAATATATATTTTAAATAAAAATCGGACGTCAAGTGACGACTTTTTACTCTTTTATCGCGGTGAATAGTATTTTCTTATATGTCGGTTTTAAATGATAAAATCACCGTAAAATGTAAAGCGCCCTTGAGGTGATTTTCACGAAAACGGCGGGATATAAATTGTACAAAAATAAATAAATGATTTAAACAGAAAAAAAGCAAATAAAAAAAGGTAGGGCGAGGAATCGCCGTAACAAAAATCATTTTTGCCTGCCAGTGCCAGATCGAGATAAATATTATAAGTAAGACATTCATTTACAGCAAGGGTGGCCAACCCGCGGCCCGCGGTCATTTATGACGAATTAAAAAATATATATGGGGTCATTCAGAATATATTTTATTTCATATTTTAAAAAAACAGTTTTTGTAATTACATGAAATGCATATATTTTGATGAAAAGAAACTCAAATCTCGCACTGAGTGTCCGTCCATTGATAAATTGGTGTAATTTCAAATAAAATTGGTAATATTGTTTGATTTATGAGTCTAATTAATAATTTTGACTGTTAAAATTTATAAAAATGTTCATTACTATACAGATACATTTCTTGTTGGTTCAATGTGCGTTTTCTTACATCTGGTTGTAGTAATGTGTTTTTTTTTTCATAATTACCCTAATCGTACTTTCTGATTACCACCGCATTCAAATTATTTCATTCATTCAAACCCTTATCCGCACCCAATGGTGCATAGGGCACTGCATCATATAAACGCAGTGTTATCTTGATCGTTAACACATGAAGGAAAGGTGATTAGCCCTCCGCTTTAGGTACCAGTCCAGGATAATATTGAATAAATATTAGAGTGAAAAAAAAATCACCTCAATTTATTTGACCCCCCTGGGAATTGAACCCGGGGCCTCCAGAACAGTAGCCAAGCATGCTGACCATTACACTACGGAGGCGGACTTCAAATTATTTATAATACTAAAAAATCAATAAGTGTGAAATTCATTGAATTTTTTTTAAATATTAGTCTGTGTGCGGCTCTTAGGAAAATTTGAGGTCATGGATGCGGCCCGGGGTGCATTTTGGGTTGGCCAGACCTGATTTACAGGTTAGGTCCTTTCTCTTGTGTGGTCTGTTTCAAGGCATGTTTATGAAAAAAAAATACCGTCTGTTTTCGTTTTAAAAGTCACTGACCATTTTCACCGGAACTCTGACATTCAAAATTTTTTACACACCTCTCCTAATGTGTTGTTAACAAAGCAGATTTTAGATAAACATTTTCTTGTGTGGATCAGCCATTGTGTTTACACATACACATCACCTTTATTCCGCCAAATTCCAACAAAAGATTAACCGAAATGACTTATCCCGCATATGTCTTACAATAGGTTAGGAGAAAACAAAACAGTTATTATAGAAGCGCTGAACATTTGCGGTTTTAGTATTGTCGGAGCGGCCATTGTAAATATTTCAAACAAAATGATAAATGAGGCTGTTCTCCGGGCTTGTGACAGATAGAAAACTGTCTTTTGGTGAGACAGGGTCGGTGTAAGATACAAGATCGTATAAGATGATCCGTGAAGTGCGGTTGAAGATGAATTTCAATTGTATTTCCTAAGCTGTCCCTAAATCCATCGTCATTTACAAGAGGTACTCTAGTCTCTCGATGTACCAAGTTGCACGAAGAAAAAAATCTTATGTCATGTGTATGTACATATAAATCTCTTAAATATGTATATTTATGTATAACTGGCTCTGCGGCCACGCGTATGGGTCAGTCTGGTTAAATGGAAAAGAAATAAAACAGAAATCACGCATTTCTAATACGTTTAATTTCACAATCTTTATGAAGCGATGAAAATATTAAAAATCTTTACTATAATGCAATAAAAAAAATCGATTGCATTGTGGAAATTCTAAGAGACAACACTCTGTCAAGAGGCACGCTGTCCGTCACGAGCAATTTTCTGTATTGCGTATGTTGCTGTAACGTTTAACCGATGGGCTGCCATTTGCTGTAAAAAAATATTTTAAAATAAACATTTTTACCTGTCACAGGTAAAAACACATGTATAAAAACACGTGCGTATCTAAATACGCGTTGTGTAAAAATTTCAATGCAATCGATGAATTACTCTAGGGGATTTAAGATTTCGAGCTAACGGGTGATTTTCTGGATCGATTTTTTTTTATTTTATTCAAAATTAAACACTTGAATAATCCACTTAATTGAGTTTTATTTTATTTACGACTAGTTTCAAAACGACAATTGTTTTCATCTTCAGGTACAAATTAAAACTAATTAGTTAATCAGTTTTAATTTGTACCTGAAGATGAAAACAATTGTCGTTTTCGAAACTAGTCGTAAATAAAATAAAACTCGATTAAGTGGATTATTCAAATGTTTAATTTTTAATAAAATAATCATGTCATTCCACAAAGCTAATGCCGAATCAATAAATAATATGATTTTTTTATATTAAACGACTCTGTACATTTCAAGTAGTACAGCTAAAATCCCAATTGAATCAATACCTAGAATTATTTATGTACTTAGTGTATCTATTTACCGTTTTACTTTCATTGAAAAGGTAAAAAAAAACTTGAGTCAAGTACCTACCTAATTTAATACGTTGATATTTGGAACGTAGTATTGATATTAATAGTAAACATCTCGAGAGCTAACAGCTAGACGTTGCTTTTGTGACGCACAATTTTAATTAGGTACAATCATTCCGGCGTGGGTTATCAAATCATCTTCAACAATTTCCAACAATTAAAAGGAACATCTGCAAGTGGGGTCTCCAGGGCCGACTCTCAAGATCATTTCAATTTTATTTATAATTCTTCGGTATTTTAAATATTTTAATAGCCATTTGAGAAATCGTCCTCCACAGAAAAGATTGGCAAATAAAAAATTGACCAATAGGATAATAACCTTACAAAATAATGGCTCTATTTTAATTTGTTTTCTAAACAATTATAATACACACACACGTGTGTTATTATAACTTTGATATAACGCTTTCGAATGCGTATTTTTTACGTTTTCTGAAATTTTGTTTAATTTAGAATAAAAAAAAAATAAAAAATAGAGATAACATTTCTAATTTTATATTTTTGCCGCTGTCTATCAAAAAAATCTGTCTTCAGTCGCTGTCTACACAAATCTTCACTAAAAAAATATTTATTAAAAATTATAAATACATTATTTCTTTATTAAAATAAAACATTCAACAAATTATTTTTAGAATGACGTATATATCGAGTCGTGAAGTAGAGTTTTTAGTGGTAATACACAATGTGAACGATGAATGATAAGGAGAGTAATGCTATTATTTACAAAAATAAAAATGTATATACATATGAATGTTATTAACAAATATCTTGTGAAATTCTGTTACAGTATACTCTCCGGTAATACAGTTTTGCTAAAAAATAAAAAAGGTTGGAACACCAAAAATGCATTCACGCTATGGAAGGTGCAGTCTCCGTTTCCGATGCGGCCCTGGCAATTCATTAAGCCCTTAACTAGAATAAATTAACGGAAATGTGCAGTACCTAATAATAATGATAAAAATTGCCTCAGTATGTATTTTTACAAACATGTATTTTTGTGGTTATTAAACTCTTGTGTTTATATTTTTAGGCATAAAATACAAGTTTAACTCACATGAATGCAAACTCAATTATATTTCCTACTTTATAAAAGTAATTTAAATTTGATTCCCCCCAGAAATCTGAACCTGAAGAAAATTTTCTATACATAACTTTAAAAATTAAAATTAAAATTATGAGAACTATTGTTTAAAACAAAGAACAGCCATATTTCACCACATTCTTTCGTTTTATGAGACATTCCCATCAAAACACACATTTTGTTTAGTCTACACCACATTCCCTTCAATTTACAATATTCTCCTCTCCTTACATAAAAAAATATATGTTAGGTATTTCCGGGATATACTCGTATCAATTAACTTATCACTCGTGTCCATCAAGCATTGGTAAAAGATTTCGTAATATTAATGTAAGGATATATATGAGAATATAGAACAAACCATATGTTATATTTTACCAATACGAACATCCTGAATTTTCCAATCACCTCACAGACATATTTTATTTATTGTTTCGGCATTAACTTTGTGGTAAGACATGTTACAATGATTAAAGAAAACGCTTGTTTTTTACCACTTGAGTTTTATTAAAGACTACATGTTTCAGAAGTTAAACTTCCATCATTCAGGTCTGTATAATAACATTACACATTATTATACCTCACAGCCAAATTACGTTTTTGATGTACATATATCATATCGACGGCCCCTACGTAAAGTACTCTATCTGCAAACCTGTTACTTTACAGGAGAGAGCGAAGATTTTATCAAGGTTTTTTTATTAATTAACAGTTTTATCTGAAATTCTAAACTAGTATATAATACATTAAAAAAACACGATAAAATAATGTATTAAATCTTTTTAAAACTTTATGCATTTTCAAAATTAAGTAGTTAGCGTTTTAGGAGTTCAGTGCATTTCGAAAATTCGATGTAGATAGCGCCTTATACGCCTGGAAACTAGGCGTAATTTAATTTAAACACATTTTTTTGTTTATTTATATTTGTAAATAACGGTCTGTTGATAACGTACACCAAATATCTCAAAATTGATAAAAATGTAGTTAGAGCACTTTACGTAGGGCACGTCGATATAATGTACCTACATGGTGGTAGTGTACACGGGTAAAAATATTACAAAAAACTAATAATAAAGTTTTAAACATATGGATTTTTTTAATATTCGAAATGCTATCAAAATGATGTTCCTTCAATTAACAACCAAATGATATACTATGCACCGGAATTTTTCGGTAAATTGAGAGAATTATCAGTGCGACTAAATCCCAGAGAAATCATTTCTGCTGTTTTGGTAAGAAGAGATTAAATTAGATTGGGTTGGAAAGGTGAATAAATAAGTAAAACAGGTAGACATTATATCCGCCCATGGTCCGACGATTGCGCTGATTATGGCTTAAAATAAGAGAAAATACATATTTTAAATTGACTTCAAAATTTGTAATTGGTAAATATTTTTCGAAGAAAAATAATCTACGTATAAGTATATCGTAATAAAAATTAATTTAAATCTTACCCCAACAACCTATGTATGTATGAGAAAAAATGAACAAAGTATATTTTCGTTCGTTTTTATCCTTATTGTACTATTTACATGGAAACTCTAAATGATATAAAAATTATAATACATCTTACATTATATATTTTTTTAGATTTGGGATTTATAAATAATGATATCTACAAACAACTTGGTGTTGAGCAAAATCGATCAAATTCATTTCAGAATTATTTTTTCTATCCGAATTTACATGGAGAATTCGATTTGGTTTGTCGATTTGGTTATGTGACAATATTTACAATATGGATGTTTTGTGTTTGCGATACATTTTTTTAAAAGGAATAACCCACAAAGCCTCTACTCTACAGGGTTGTCTGCAGGTAGGATAGTAAGGATGAGGAAAGCAAATATAAAAAAAAATTCATCGCTAACACCCAGACCAATTACAAATAAATCTTTCTTGAATTTATTTTGTAATTGACGGGAATCGAACCCGCGACGCTAGCTTCGCAGTCGAGCGTCTACCCGACTACCCAACTACCTGTCATAAAAACAGATTTTTTTTTCACTTTCTGAATTGAAGGAAAAAGTCAACAAACCAATTTGAGTTACAATTTTTAAAATAAGGTTGATTTTCAGCCACTTTAAAATATATATGTTACCATTCATTGAATTTGTACGTTTTCTCCTATTGCAGTGAGTAATATAAAGTCTAACCGCCTGGGAAATCAGGCAAAGAAAGACAATTCTTCGTTTTTGTACGTAGTTACAAGTATGCATACCTATACATTATAGATTCTAATGTAGGTATCAGGAAATATAAACGTTTCGTATGTATTATACTCCTGTAAAATTTAAATATATTCGATAGGGTAATTTGTGTGTGATTTATATGAATAAAAAAAATGAGTAAGTATGAGTATTCATTTTCCAGATCAAAACTTGGATTACCGACTTTTTACCGTCTTTTTTTTAATTATTTTTTTTTTGTCAAAAATTATAAGCAAAATATGCTTTCATTGATTATTACTGCGCTTAAGAATATACCGACATTTTATTGTTTGTTTGCAAAGAGTAGACTTATAAAATAAATTTTATATATTGTAAAAATATAATCTAAAATCTGGCGGTGCCAAAAGTCTGCGTAATCGGAGGGCATGTATGACTAGATGTATGGATGTGAAGGAGGCGAGGAGTGTATGTCAGGACAGAAAAGTGTGGCGTTCCATCCTCTCTGCCTACCCCTGCGGGGAAAAGGCGTGATGGTAGTAGTAGTAGTAGTAGTAAAAATATACATACAAAAAGACATTACAATGGACAAAAATAATAATTCAAAAAACATTTTTTTTTATTCAACAATTTTTACAATTAATAAAGAGAAAGGTATGAAAAACACAACACAATATTAAGAAGAAAAATATCATACATACAACTAAAGGAAATCGAACCAGAACCCCCAGCACCACAGCACCAGTAAACCGTAAGATAAGCTGTCTGAATACCGAGCTTCAGTATTTTTAAAAGTCATAGGACAAATCACGAGTTGTATGTATAGAGAACACGAATTCAAGAATACTACTTTACCGATATACGTAGTACATGCACCCTTTCTATTAGTTTCAGAACTTAGAACCACCAGACGTAAGTAATACGCTAAAGCAGACGTAAGTAATTTGTTGGTATAGCCATCTTCCTACTCTGGTCGTGTGTTATATCACTAAGCTTGGTCAGAGCATAACATAATCCTTCGCTGACTGACCACATCCGTGTTATAAGTTACCAAGACTTTCCATCGTAAATTATACGATTTTAAACTAAGTTACTACTTAAATGTAGGTTTGTTCGTGAACTGCTGATGTTGCCGTACTACAATACGAGTATGTCATTTAGTACTTACATCGGTATTAAATTATATAAAATATTATATAGTTTTTCATTTGCAATGTTGCCTTTCGTGAACTTCAATAAATTAACCCATTATCTTCATTTTTAAATGATCGATATCTAAAAATTTTATAGTAAAAAAGTGGTTATTTCATTTGATTTTTTGATTTACCAAGCTACTCTAATATTTTTTGTTTTGTTGATTGAAATCTCATTTACTTTATTTGTGAATATTATAAAATGTTGGATTGGTAACTTAAGGCCGAGATCTCGAACGCTCAAATCACAACGCGTTCGGCAATGCTTAGGGCTGGACGTCCTTCCGCGCTCAAAAAATATTGGAATTTGATTTTTTTAGAATACTATATATGATGAAAAACAATTTTAGATATTTTTTTAACTCTTTACCATTCAATAATTCTTTTCTTTTCAAAGCCATATATTTATTTCGAAGAAAAACTTATTTTTTCAGTACAAAAAGGTGTTTTATGAAAAAAATATCGTCAAATGTTACCTAGGTTTGAAGAAAAGTTGCGTTTTACCGTATATTGGGCCTCAATGCATTAGTCAAACCCTGGAGTAAATAGCAAACAGTATTTTGCGTGTAATATAAACGAAACACTATATATATTTTTACTTTCACTACCAATATGATATAAGGAGCGTACATGCTTTGTGTATCTACCAATTTAATGTTATTTTTGTTTGTTTTATTCTGTAACATACTAATCGTAGTGAACAATAGAAAATACAATAGGTGCTTACCCTTGTACCAAATCCGGAAGTAGGAGTATATTAAGTACTCGGTATTATACACACCTTTAAATTACTACTAGCCTAAAATAACACAGATGGAAGGCCGGTGAAAAGGTCCATTCTTATTATTTTTTGACATCTCATCAAAGATGAAGAAGAATATGGAAGTTATTAAAATAACAAAAAAATAGTCAAGAAGCGTATGATATTAATTTTTCGTATAGGTATCGCGTGTCTGTGACATAAAAAAGATATTATTTTACCGTATATTGTTCAGGAATCCCAAACATGTAAATAAATATTTTATTTATTGTTTCGGCATTAACTTTGTGGTAAGACATGTTACAATGATTAAAGAAAACACTTGTTATTATACAGACCTGAATGATGGAAGTTTAACTTCTGAAACATGTAGTCTATAATAAAACTCAAGTGGTAAAAAACAAGTGTTTTCTTTAATCAATGTAAATAAATAGTAACTTAATAAAAACCAACGGAAAAATTTGAAAAAAAATGAACCGCAGATTAACATCAAAGTTTTTTTAAACACATGTTCATTGTATTTGGAAATTTCGTAAAACAAAACGATTTGGGTTACGTTCGTTTCGTTTTTAAATATGTGGGCCCTAGGCGCAGGTAATTTGTTAAGGAAAATTAAGATTTTAAATGGATGACGGTAGAATACAGAATTTGAGGATAGTTTTTTTTTATAAACTATTTATTGCAAATTTAAATGTTAACAGCATTGTGAATTTAAGCATATGGCAGAAAAGATTTCGAAATAAATCTTTATTTTACAATCACCAAAAGTATTAAATAGAAATTCAATACTGTGGAAACATTTTTTTCAATAAATTTTTTAAATACTTTGCGAAACAATGTAATCAACGTGATAATATCACTTCCTTATACTTTCGATACGTTTTACATAATATCATTACGGAATTAATAATTGTTAGATACAAATTATAATACGTAATTACATTGTTCTTCATTTGTCTACCCATAAAAATATAATCGATTGTTCCATACACCTTTTGAATATAATTTTTGTGTGTTACTTATTTGGCGGACGGCACTGACTAATCAAAGAAAAATATTATCAAAGAATTTTAAAGTTTTTTTTTAAAGAAAAAAAAACCCTAATAAGTGTAGTAATCAATAAACTAAAATTGAGGACTATTTTTTTTAATAAACGCTTTTAATAAACCACTCAATGAGTTTTATTTTATTACACACGACTTGTTTCGAAAACTAACAGATGTTTTCATCTACAGGTGAAAATTAAAACTAACGAGCAAACAATATTAAGGGTTCATAGGGATAATAAATATAGGGAGGGGGGGGGTTAGGAACGCGATTTTTTGTAAAAGGAAACATAGATAATAATGGTGACGTATTTTGAAACAACATATTATTAATTAACGTTTCATCATAATTAAATATTTTATTTATTTTAAGTGATTAATTTTTTTTAATAATCAAAATTTCATTCCACAAAGTTAATGCCGAATCAATTATTGATAAAATTGAAGACGATGAATTCTATCAATAAATCTAATTGCAGATTGGCGTTATTTGTCTTTTCAAAGAAATTCTTCATATGATGAAATTTAAAAACTGGGATCGTATGTTTTCAATAGTTTAATATTATGAATAATAAATTCACTTACCTAAGCTTTTATATTCGGCCATATAAAGAAATTCTCTCGAGACATTCACGCTTAGTTGCGTTGAAATATGTTTTTATTTTCCAGAAGGACCACAAAAAATTTATAATTTTTTTTAAAAATAGGTATATTGAAATAAATAAATAAATATTTAGAACACTCTTGTAAAATAGACTAATATGTAGAAAAAATCGTATGAGGTTTATTTTTTTCCATTTTAGGCTGGAATCTTGTGCTGAAATAAACGTTTTATTCATATTTTTTATTCACTAAAACCAAATATTCTTTAAATTAGTTTCTCTAACTTTAACATTCTGGTAAAAGGGTCGACACCGCATTAAAAATGGCAAAATTATTATAATAAATAGTTCAGAAGTAATGTCTAAATTATCTACACTACGTGGTTCAACGTATGAAATCCCTGACCAGAACTTTTCAGTCTACCTACCTACGTACGAGGCTATATGTGGTACTTAGCATCGTAAATTTAAATTAATAGGATACAAAATTCATTCACCAGCCGACCGCCGTAGAGGAAACACGTCTTTCCAAGCCCGATTTTTGAAAGAATATACATATATTGGATATTTTTTGGTTTTTAGAATACATATACAGAAAACATATTTTAATTTTTTAATCTCCTGACCTTGTTAATAACTCTTCTTTTCAAAAGAAAAAATTATTTCGATGAAAAACGTTTTCAATGCAAGAACGGTATTTTAATATATTTTTTAAATCAATTACTTAAAATGTTACTTGGATTTAGAGAAAATTAAGTTGCGACTTAAGGAATCATATCATCAACCCCTTATCCGCACCCCAATGATGCACAGAGCACTGCATCACATAAACAGAGTGTTATCTTGATCGTTAATACATGAAGGAAAGGTGATCAGCCCTCCACTTCAGGTACTAGTCCAGGATAATATTAAATAAATATTATAGAGAAAAAATCACTTATATTTATTTAACCCCCCCCCCCCCTGGGAATTGAGCCCGGGACCTCCAGAACGGTAGCCGAGCGTGCTGACCTTTGCACTACGGAGGCGGACAAAATATTATTATAAATAAAATTAGACTTGATGAATACAGGGCCTTAATAATAAAAAAAATATTTGTACTAAGCTTACCTTTAGAAAGCGCAGTGGAATTATGAGTCGAGTCGGCTCCGATAACACTGATCACCAACACTAATACAGTCGCTACAGTAGGGCCCATAACATAACGTCCCAGTCGTACATGTATGCGACATGTACACACAATTCCACATATGTGTCACTTATGCACTTGTAAATAGTGTCTTATGTCGTTTCGGCGGAACTTTATATCACTGACAGCTTTTCGTCCTCGAAAAGTTCATATAAATTTATTTATCGAAATGTATTCACTTCCTTCGCTTTATCTGCAATCTGAAAAAAAAAGAAAATGATTTAAGGATTTAGAATTTATAAAGGATTGCCACGTTGATGTGTTTCAATGGCGAAAACAGCTTAAAAAATACATGAATGCAAAGATGATAAAAATATTTCCATAACCTTCCTACAGATATAAAAAATAAAATGTTATTAAAATGCTGCAAAATAAATTAATGCCTTTTATACATGTTAATTCGAAAAAGCACACACGCACAAAATAAATTAAAATAAAAAACCTTTTGTATTATTCATAAATATAAATAATAAACAATCACTGTAAGTCCCTCTCTAAGCAGAACGGCTTAGTCTTTTTTTTGGCGAGGAACAGTTTAACTAGTATTACGATGTCAAAAGTAGAAATATCTAGCAAATGAATTAAATTATAATATTTCATTGTTAATAATAAAAATATTTACATACTCGTATACATACATATTGTATAATCGCCAGATCAAATTTAAGGCCCGGAATTCGTTAAGTCCCATTCATCCACCGGAGACCACCGAAGAGGTCACATGTCTCTTCACGCTCGATTTTTTTAAAACAATGTATTTTGGATATTTTTTTTATTTTTAAGTACATATATAGAAAATAAATATTTTTTTACACCTTATCTTTTAATAACTCTTTTTCAATTATTTCGAAGAAAAACTTATTTTTCACTATCAACACAAGTAGCTTTGTTAAGAAAGGTGTGTTGAGATGGTTAGGACATGTAGAACGAATGAGTGAGGAAAGAACGTTTAAACAAATTTATGAGGCGAATGTTATTGGAAAAAGGAGCAGAGGAGGACCGAGAAAAACTTAGCACGATCAAGTATGCCAAATACTTGAAAATGGTCAGGTTAGGGGTAGAAACAATCGGCGGGTATGTATGAGGAGACGCATGAACGTGGAAGAGGCGAAGAATGTTTGCAAGGACAGAGTGGTGTGGCGTTCTATTCTCCCTGCCTACCCCTGCGCGGAAGCGGCGTGATGTTTAGTTAGTAAGTAAACTTATTTTTTTCACTGAAAAAACGGTGTTCTAAGGAAAGAAAATTACGTGAATTGTTACCTGGATTTAGAGAAAATTATGTTGCGACTTAACGAATGCTGGGCCTTAAGTCGATCACGGTAAATCATAATGTATGTACATCGTAGTTATACAGGAGAAAGTGACCAAGTGCATTGTTTTACAAAGACTTGACATCATTGACTATTTGATATCTTACTAGCTTAATATTGCCCTGAAAAAATTCCAAAGGATTTTAAACTTGGAAGCATAATATATTGACTAGTTAAAAATGACTAACTGCATTGGTGTTTATTTTCTTGCCAAACAAAAGTGACTTAAATGGTATTCATGAGCATTTTACGTTTTGGTAGTTGGTCACTTTCTTCTGTGCGACTACGATATCTGTGGGGCGACTGGGTGTGGGTACCAGTAATTGGTCTAATCGGCATTGGTACCCCCAGAGCGCAAATTCTCGAGTCAAATGAGTTTATTATGAAATAAGTTGACCCGTGGCTGACGAAAACGTGACTCAAGCGACTGTCTCATTCAATACAAACCGGTATCCTCGTACAAATTATTTTCAAATTAACCATTGCTGCGTTACGTTTTAATACCTTCGACTGAATGAGGACGTCTGACCGTCGACTTTGATATCAAAATGCATTAAGAGCTATTCAAAATGTAATGGTTTATTTAAAAATGGGTGAAAAAAATAAATTTTTATTTTATTTTTGACATCTCATCAAAGATGAAGAAGAATATGGAAGTCTGGGCATTTACGGGGCTGACGACCGTCATAGGCTGGTTTAAGTGATCACTTTACACACGTGTAACATTCACCAATTCTACCCATTATTGACAACCACACTACTCAAATTCTTGGAAGTTCTATATATATATATATATATATATATGAACCAATTTTGAAACATTGTTCTCGAATCACTAAAACTTCACTAGAGACATCTATTAGTGAGATGAAAAGAAGCTTTTTATTGAGCAAATTAAGTAAAATTGAGAATGTTTTAAGTAGAATTAAGAAAAATTAGAATTCAGAATAAGTAGAATTGGTGAATGTTACACGTGTTTAAAGTGATCACTTAAACCAGCCTATGGCGGTCGTCAGCCCCGTAAATGCCCAGACCTCCATATTCTTCTTCATCTTTGATGAGATGTCAAAAAATAACATGAAAAACTCCTGTAATTGGAGATAATCCAGATGTGAACAAGTATTTGGACACACTCAAAATGTTGTAATATTGATTTTGTTTACAGTTGTTTTATAGGCATCAGTTGGCATCAGTTGACCTCACAAATACATTTGAAGGTATTGTACATCCGCGTAGGCCTAAAGAGCGGAAACATTTCACAACGCGTCGTAAGATTTACACTCCGTAAGCAAGCGATAATATTCTACTATCGGGTCAATTTTAACGCAGACACTTGTACAAATAAGAAAAAAATATGCAATATACGTACAATAAAATAACAATAATATAGTTTTTTTCACATTTTATTTGACCAGTGATGATGTCGGTAACGACAAACCCGGTCTCTATGTGGAAAAAACTACTATACTTTGTTATTTTATTTTACAAAATGCAGTTCCACCAAGAAATCTCAGTTCAAAACATAAATTTAATAAAATATGCAAGCTTATATGTCAATGTCCGAAAACGTAAAAATGGGAAATTAATAAATAATTATTACATAAAATGACAAACTTTTTATGAACAGCTGTAATATGATAAAAAAAAAACATAAAATTACTATCTCTCGGTTATAAAATATGTATATTCGTGCTTTACATAAATTTAAGTTTATTTAACGTCCTATTTATTCCTGGATTTGGATACATTCCTGGATTGATGGAATAGAACACAATTATTGTTTTTTTTATAATATAATATGAAATCTTTATCAATTCAATAAAATAACTTATCCAATAATTGAGATTTTTTTTTACATCAGCACTGACACAACTTGTGCGATTAAAAAAAAACACTGCAAGAAACGATTTAAAAAAAAATCCTTGTATTAATCGTGTTGTAATTTATTTTGTTTTTCACCAAAATGACAAAAAGAAGAAATTTAAAAAAAAGGAATTCTGTACTTTGTCTATGCTACCCTTCATTTGATAGAAAAGACAATTTGACAGTTTTATTTTGTTAAATTGCCATAAGTAGGTAAATACCCACATTAGATTTTTTTTTCAAAACTAGATGATTTTTTTTTCAAAATTGTCAAAATTTCAAAATTTCTTGGTAAAATTTCCGAAAATTGAGCACACAATCACAGTTCGAAGACACGTGTGATAATAAAGATAGGTTTAAATAACTGTTTTTCGTAATTTTAACAATAATCGTTAGTCACTTTTCAAGAACCAACCGTATAGTATAATGATCTATGTGAGCTCCATGCTTTAAAAATGCTGGATCACGATTTGCAATTCAGATTGTGCGGTTATTGTGAACGAAGTATAGATGAGTCTTATGAAGGCCTTGATTAGTATTCAGTGGCATACCTAATAAAGAACGTTCACTAAAGTCCTGTTAGGTGTTCTACAACTGCTAGAAATATCATACATGAGTACTTGGAAAATACGCGCGAATTATTCGTTCGCCATACAAAATATAAGTATTTTATTCTAATTACAAATCTAAACCAATGCCTTCTAAATCAATTCATGTTCAAAAATTTGCAACATTTAGTTTTTATAGCAATAATGTTATTTTATAAATAATAGAGGTTTTTTGTGTTATGGCTGTTATCACTCGTATCTACCGTTAATTTCATCTGATCAATGTAAGCTAAGCGTTCGGAAGAGGTATTTTTTTATTGTTGTTGATTTTTTAAATTACTATTAGGCTAACACCATATATAGTTCACCTTCGTAATGTAATGGTCAGCATGCTCGGCTACCGTACTGGAGGTCCCGGATTCGATTCCCAGGGGAGGAGAATATAAATATAAGTGATTTTTTCACTCTAATATATATTCAATATTACCTGAAGCGGAGGGCTGATCACTTCATTCCTTCATGTGTTAACGATGAAGATAATACAGCGTTTATATGATGCAGTGCCCTATGCACCATCAGGTGCGGATGAGGGTTTAAAAAAATACGGTAACACCAAAAAATATGTTTTTCATAAAAATTAAAAAATTAAAACTGTAAACCAGAGATTGAGAAAGACGTCACCTCACTCACGATTTTTCAAATATTTCACAACATTGTGTAAGTAACAGCCAGTCCGCACACGTAATTTTCCGCCGGGGTTTCCAATTGGAGTTTTCCTCTTTCAAAATTCCGGATGCATAAAACCCATGAAAACTCTCAATTTGGAATATTTAGCTAGGAAAAAATTACCGTGTGCTTGTACAAAGTTTTTGGATTTCACGGGATTTCCTTTTGCATTCGGGATTGCGAGGAAAACGTCAGTCGAAAACGCCGACGGAAAACTCGCGTGTGCGGGCAGGCTAAATGTTATGATTATTTGATGTCGTAACAATGTTACTAACTTTCCAAAATGTTATTCGTTGCTTTATTATAATGAAGTATTTGGCAACTAAAATTCTACCCATCAATCAAAATGATTCGATCGAAAGTAGCATTAAAATATTTCCAATGGGAAGTTATTACATTATTTTTATTTATCTATGTAAATGATATTCAGAACGGTCGGATTCTTTTGTTCGGCTGAGAACTATTTTGAATACCCGGATCATTAAATGAAGTACCTCTCTACAGGGTTACTCACATCAATCACTAAACGATATGCTTCATTTTCATCACTCATCAATATCTTGCAACAAGTAGGTGTAAAATAATCGACGGAAACATAATGAAATTGTTACAGTTTAATTACTATATTGAAGTCATATGGACGGAGACTGGAAAAAATAAGAAAAAATATATTTATCTACTTAAGATTTTGATAAAAGGACTATAGTAAGATATTCATACCATAAATTTACTATTTCAGTGAAGCTTAAAGTGTACTACAATGATTTCATTAAGAAGCGTTTTTGCAGTTAAATTACATCCTAATGATTTTTTTTTTATTAAATATCTAAAATTCCAAAGCATACCCAAACGAAATCGTTATTTTTAACGAGGCGTCAAACGTAAATAATTCAAAATTCAGACAACTTTATGAATTTTCAATTTTCTCTATACTTTTGTTTATTCAAGAAACCTCAGTTTGATAGTATGTGGCTTCTGTTAAATCGTTGTTTGTTTGTCTTTTTTCGATTTCTGACCGATACTATCAGATGAAGACAGGTGACAAATATCGTTTTAACCTATTTTTCGTTATGTTAAGATGTTTTATTATTTATTGATTCGGCATTAACTGTGGAATGACACATTAATTAATAAAAAAATAATAGTTATTGTCATCGACAGGTGATCATTAAAACATGTTTATCTGCATGTTTCAATGATCACCTGTCCATGAAAACAACTGTAGTTTTCGAAACTACTCGTTTTTAATGAAATAAATCTCAAGTGGTATTTTACAAGTGTGAAATTTTAAAAATAATATTAAGATGTCAGCGTTAGAAAAGATCCAAAATCTTTAATGATAAAATAATTAAACTTTTTTTTATTAGACCACATTCGTGAATTTCGTTGTAAATCTTAGTTCAACATTATTTTCCAAAAAAACTGTACAAATAAACTTCATGTCTGGTAATTTAATTTAGTAGTTAATGTAGTTTTGTATAGAGAATAATACGAAACTGTATAAAGGAATAATGCCACGCGAATTAATATCCTGTTCACCCTGTAGTCGCTTTATTATAATATCATCAGAAGAGTAAATTGTCAGAAACTTTCACGTTACAGTTTCCTAGCGATTTGAAATAATAACCGTGAAATTACTAGCGCTATCAAGTCTGGGTACTGTGGCTAGGAGCTAGTGACTTGCGGCTAGAAGTTCTCTCGGGCTAGTTTTGATCTGTCGCACAAATTATGTATGACAAAAAGGAACGTGAGATAAAAATAGACACAATAAAAAATAATAATTGAAATATAATGGAAGAGAAAGATGAAATGTTTTGTGTGACATGTTACTACGTTGTCATTTTTCTACTACTATTATTTGGGGTCACTACTGAATCTATTATTATACGACTATAAATGTATGAATTGTGTCGGCTTGTGGTCCCGTGGTTAGTATCGCGGACTCTTAAGTCAGATCATCTCGGTTCGAACCCACTCTAACACAATTTGAAACCTATTTCTAATAATGAGCCGCTTGAGCTCACAGAAATAGTATGAAATTGAAATATTTTTGTAAATAATAAAAAATACAAATATTTCTCTATTTAAAAAAATAAAAAATAAATATATATATATATATATATATATATATATATATATATATATATATATATATATATATATATATATATATATATATATATATATATATATATATAAATATATATTTATGTATATATATATATATATATATATATATATATATATATATATATATATATATATATATATATATATATATATATATATATATATATATATATATATATATATATATATATATATATATATATATATATATATATATATATATATATATATATATATATATATATATTTATATATATATCTAATTATTTTTGTGATTTCTTAACACAGATGAAGAAGAATATGGATGTCTGGGCATTTATAGTGCAGACGACCGTCATAGGCTGGTTTATGTGACCACTTTATACACGTGTAACAATCACCAATTCTGCCCATAATTGACAACCACCACTCAAATTCTTGAAACTTCTAGATATATTGATCAACCTTGAAACACATATTCTTCCATATTCTTCTTTATCTATGTTGAGATGTCAAAAATAATGTAAAAAACATTCTGTATTGGAGATAATCCAGATTTGTGAACAAGTGTTTGGAAACACTCAAAATTATTGAAGATTTTAATTTCAGTACATTTTTGTTCAAAACAGGTGTCTACACACTGTTGATTGATAAATATTTATTGAATTCATTGTAATAGCTCATAATTACTAGTATTAATTTATATTTTTCATTATTGTCGTTTAAACAAACACGTAAAAATATATTAAAGACGAATTTTGAATACATCGAGAAAAGGTCCAAATAAGCAGATTTAAAAAGAAGAAGAAAAATATGATTTGTAATGAATGAGGGATTGAGGATCTGGTTCATCTCTTTGTTATGGAATTTTCGTTCCAAGGTTGAACTTTTAACGGGATTACCGAATATTACCTGAATTCTCATTAAAATTTATCAACTAAAAGTCCATTAAAAAACATTAAACGGACCATCACCCCTTGATCCTAGCTTGGTATTACTAAGGTATTATCTACGTAGTAAACATACATTTAACTTCTTTTCGGCAAAATTCACGCCCGGACAATAAAGCATTTATAACACCATTTTATATAAGTTCTCTATAAAAAAATGATCACCATCAAACAATATTATTTTATGGAGGTTTTGAAAATTAATATTTTCATTTTATACATATCGTCACTAGATTTTGTTATTTTCAGTGTAAATAATATTAAAACAACACAGTATTCGGTCAGGCAAAAGTTGATCTATATAATAACTTTTTTTACAAGTTAATTCTTTTTAAAAAATGCTGAAATAAGCAAACCTGTGTTGCTCATAATGTAAAAACACTTTAAAAATGTATATTGGTATATTATCAAATTGTAGAAGAAAAACACTTGTTTTTTTACCACCTGATTTTTTTTTATTATGACGACTAGTTTTGGAAGTGAATGACAAAGTGAATGTCGAAACAATAAATAAAATAGGTATATTATGTATGTGTCCGCCTCCGTAGTGTAATAGTCAGCACGGTCGGCTACCATTCTGGAGGTCCCGGGTTCGATTCCCAGGGGGAGTCAAATAAATATAAGTGATTTTTTCCACTCTAATATTTACTCAATATTACCCTGGACTGGTACCTAAAGCGGAGGGCTGATCACCTTTCCTTCGTGTGTTAACGAACAATATAACACTGTGTTTATATAATGCAGTGCCCTATGCACCATTGGGGTGTGGATAAGGGTTTGAATTGAAATATTATGTATTATTATTTTACATAACATTTTAATAAATAAATATTAATCCTAGGATAATTACTTGGGAGATATTTCTCCGTAGTTTATGGTCTGTTGGGATTATCCGGCTTACGTTGACATACATTCATGTATGCACGAAATTAGCATCCGGTTTTAAATGTATTATATACGAGTTTATTCTTTAAAAAACATTGCAACATTAATGTAATTAAGTGACTTCTTCAACCATTAAACTTTATCGCCGAATCCGATCAAAATAATTTCCATATGTGTAGAATAATTAGGAATTTTATTTTTATAGAAAGTGGTAAAATAAAATAATTTAAGACAATTCATTTATTATATGGCAAGTATTTAAATTTATGAATAATCTAAACTAAATTTATAAATAATCTAAACTAAGGAAAAAACAACTAAATAAATTAAAGTAAAGAGGGATGGAAGTAGACTGAATGCAGTCGAAATGCTATCCCCAAGATGACTGTGCGAAAAAACAATGTATAATAGATGTTCGAATGGTGGAATAAGGAAAGAATGCAAGGTTGAGTTAAACACTATCGAAAAAATTAAGAAAGGTGTATCGAGATTGTTTGGGCATGTGAATCAAATAAGTGAAGAAAGAACAGTAAAACAAATTTATGAGGCGAACATAGTGAGAAATAGAAACAGAGGAAGACCGAGGAAAACTTGGCATGAACAAGTATTTCAAATAATTGAAATACGCGATCATTAAGTAGTCGGCGAAGAGACGAAAATTGTTTGCAAAGGCAGATTGGTGCGGCGTTCTATTCTCTCTGCCTACCCCCGCGGAAGGCAGCGCGAAGGTTAGTTAGTAAGTCAAATGAGGAATAATTCTACATTAATTTTAAATTTCAATATCTCATAAAGTTATCGAACCTTTTTTACTCTCAACACACCAGTCCGTGATCTGTTATTGAAATTATAATTTTGAAATTTTGATGTTCGGGGAACAATAAAATTATCAATATAAATTACAAAAAAATTATTAATAAAAAAGCAATAAAATGCAATATAGAAAAAATGTACAGTAAAACCTCGATATAATGGACAAATTGGAGGGAGGGGTGTCCGTTAAAGTCCGTTATAAAAAAATAGGTTTAAGATACAATAATTAACTTTTTTTATAAAAAATACGAATATTTACATATAAATAAATAATACAAAAAACAAATAATATTCCATTTATTATCTTTGGACACTCGTCATGAAGTGACGTTGCTGTTTGATATCGACGCACTTGGTAATCCTGCTTTAAAAAGGAATTACGTATTTTTTGCACTTTTGAAGTTTGCTGTCTTTTTTCAATATAATGAACATTATAAAATTAAGAAAATGTGAATGATTGAACTTTATCTGTCGAATAATCAATAAATTTTATTAGACCGTCGAAATGTGATCTTACCACTTAAAACATAATTTTTGGCAGTGTTGTTGTTGGTCTGGCTAGGTGCAGTCTACGAACAGGACGGCACTATGTCTTAAATTCTAGTGCTACACGTATGACGCGATTATCATGGCCACTAAAAATCGTTTACATACGGCGATACTTGAATTTAAGCATGTATAATATTAGAAAAGGATAATTTTACCGTTTTACTCGACTGGTGGTGTTGGGCGGGAAGGGTAATTTTACCTTTTCACTCGACTCATCGTAAAATGCGTGTAGGTTATTTTACGCATGACTTTTGCGGCATCTTTTGATCTCATATCGATGTATACAGTATGGTTAAATGTTATCATTTCTTTTTAAAGATGTTTATCTCTATTATGAGCGCGAATCCGCCCACAGATACTGTAGTGTGTTTTAACAGGACGTTTCAATTTTTTTTTTCATTGGACAGATATTTTTGTCCGTTATATCGAGGCTTTTCTGTATTATCAATAATATCACGTTATCAAAAGCATTGTAAAAATGTTAACACTAGAACGCGTCAACCGCGTACAAACGGAAGCAGGTGGATCTCTTAAAATACACGTATATTTTAAAAGAACATCACCTGCTGAGGTATTTCAACTTTCTCTAATAAAAATGCATAAGCTATGCATTCCAATGTGATGTCGTCATGGGCTACCGAGAGCCCGACGGATTATCATCCTCATAATTATACGTACGTAGGTACCCATTTTATACGAGCACACGTGACTATGGAATTACCAATTAACAGCAAGATTATACTGACTATTTGACTGGCCAATTGACTGACTTATGGACGAAATGCCTTGTAAAGGCCTACCTGGAACTGATAAACCTAGAAACGTAAAATTTGGAGGGTACATTTTATTTCAACTGCGTAAGTACCCAGTAGGTAAAGATTTTTAAAAAAATCCCTTCTAAGTGGCTAAAAAATTGCGTTTTATTTATTATTCAAATGTACTTTATCGTGTAGGAATTAATTTATATTCGATTTTACATTAAAAATGGGTAGTGTAGAAATTTAAGAACTCATATGGCTTTATTCTAAATGTAGTTAACGATAAATATTTAACATGTTGGAAAACATTATAAAAAAAACGTTAAACAGCTGTCACACGTCCTTTCTGTGTGATATTTTTTTTTATCTTCATCTTTTTGGTCCGCTTCCGTAGTTTAATATTCACCACGTTCGGCTATCGTTCTGGAGGTCCCGGGTTCGATTCCCAGGGGAGTCAAATAAAAGTAAGTGATTTTTTTACGCTAATATTTATTCAATATTACCGTGGACTGGTACCTAAAAAGAGGGGTAATCACCTTTCATTCATATGTAAACGCTCAAGATAACACTGCGTTTATATGATGCAGTGCTTTTTGCACCATAAGGGTGCGGATAAGGGTAAGATGAAGAATGAAGATTTTTAAAAATCTATTAGAATACGGTTAGAATACGGAAAATTTTAGCAAAGGTATCGCATGTTTTGAACATTTTTCATCTAAAAAACCCTCAAAGAAGTGTTTTATTAAAATCTGATGTAGGTAAATAACAGCAATTTGATAAAAGACTATCAAACTGATGTTTCTTGATGAAACGAAAGTTTAGAAAAAACGGAGAGTTTAAGGACTTGCACGAATTCTACTTGTTGTCTTTCATTAAATGCAACGAATACAGTTGCATTTGTTCTGATTTTTAATTTGGGATGGTAAATTACTAGAAAATTATAATGCGATATTGATGAGGGTAGGATACAGGAAGTAAGGAACTTCATAAGATTCTTATTGTTCAAGAGATTATCTTAAAAAAGAAACTATTAATAGAACTATTTGTCAGTAATAAATTTATGAAGTTCCAAGCTGACCAATACCTGTAATGAAGGACATACAAAATATCTTTAATCCAAATTAGTGACGTCATTTAGTAGCCGTTATAACAAGTTTTTTTTCATGTTACTTACATATAAACAGTTTCAAAATATTTTATCATCATTGATGTTATGATGATGTAATTTTTATATAAAAATAATTTGTTCATCGATTCTTATAGTCTTACCACATGTTTTTAATGGTTTTAAATGCATTTTCAGTGTGTAAAAACAGTACGATTTTAAATTATTGATACGGTTTATAAATGAAAAATTGGAAAATTAAATGAAAATGTTTTATATATATTTATCTTAAAAATTGTGTAATCTTTATATTTCACATGTTTAATATACACTACTCCCTTAGCTTTGTTTTCAGATTTTAGTAAACGTTAGTTAAGATAATGAATAAATAAATAAATATGTACGAGGATAAAATCGTATGTAAACTCCGTTTCATACGACAATTCAATTACAGCGAAAAAATATTACTACTCTTATATTTAAAAAAAATGTAAGTAATATTAGTATGTAGCCACCTGCCGAGATTTTTATCTACCGGTTTCGAGACGTACCCGTCTCTTCGTCAGGATAATCACTACAATAGCATGCAAACAAAATTAACCGCATAAAATGTATTATTGTAATTAGGTCGACCCGTGGACCAACATGCACTAAGGATTGCAGAACAACATGCACTAATATATACTTTCGATAACATTTATAATTTAAAAAATATAGAATTTTTAAAGAACACATTATTTAGATTAATCAAGAAAATGGAAAGAATGTACTTTAAAACAACTTGACAATCGCTATATGATAATTAATAATAATAATAATAATAATAATAATAATAAACCCTTATCCGCACCCCAATGATGCATAGGGCACTGCATCATATAAACGCAGTGTTATCTTGATCGTTTACACATGAAGGAAAGGTGATCAGGCCTCCGCTTCAGGTTCCAGTCCATGGTAGTATTGAATAAATATTACAGTGAATAAATCACTTATATTTATTTTACCCCCCCTTGGGAATCGAACCCGGGACCTCCAGAACGGTAGCTGAGTGTGCTGACCATTACACTACGGAGGCGGACTGATATGATAATTAAAAATATATAAAATATTTACATTGCTTTTTCAATTAGATTTCAATTGTATTTTGAACTTGTATTTTTCTCGTTGATTGAAAAATATTTGAAGAGATAATAACTTTTGATTGGTAATGATTTCGAAAAGATTTTTAAATAACGAGGTGTAAATAATACAAAAACCTTTGAAATAATTTTCCTTCAATTATCATACAATCCGGTGGCACTTTGTGCTACAATGGATTCCGTTAAAAGCTTGTTATTGAACCGGTAGCACTTATATGACGTAACATGCGGGTAAGTAGTTAAATTGGTCAATTAAATTATCACTTATGACAGAAGACACGTCATAAGTGATAATTGAATATTATCAATTGCTTGAAGTAGGTTAGTATTGTATTCTTTAAAAAAATGCTGAATTGATTACTACTCGTCAAAACAATGATGTCTTGGGATTTATTTGAAAAAAATACTACTAAAAATACTCGTCCACAAATCTGGGTTTCTCCACTTATTTTTACAATTTGACATCTCAAAATAGATGATAAAATTATCCAGTGTGTTAAAATAATTCGAGGTTTGTTTTCTGCATACAAAGGATCTTGTAAGCAAAGGGTCTCTGCTAAATAAAAACTTTTTTCAATCTAACACAGATGGCTGTTGTGGACTTATAATATGTACTGTGTTATGAGATTAATCAATATACATATCTAGGAGATTCAAATTTTTTAGTAATGTGGTTGTCAATCATCGGTAGAATGGTAAAGAGACCCTTTAACCAACCTATGACAGATCAGTAAATATCAAAACATCCAAATTCTTCTTCATCTATGTTGACATGTTAAAATATTTATAACAAAAGTTTTATAAGCGTAAGTTATCGTTGGATAACCATCGTTTAGTCAATTTAGTAAATTTTATTAGATGGAGCAACAAATTCTGTAACCAATTTGTTCCTATTGTCTTACATAAACAATGGAAAATAGCTTGTTCTTACACTGCTTTATGAAACGTTGATATCTCACTAAATAAAATTATATGTGTCGAATAATTAACGGTTCGGAAACATGCACATCAGAAAATGCAGTATTGCAGTGTCATATGCGTAGATAATATTGCAATCGGTGAACACTCGCTGACAATGTTCACGTCCCAATTTTTATAATAATAAAAATATTCGAGGATATTTAATGAATTTAGTCGCATACATATTTATTAATGTGATCATATGAGCCAGCCAAATGCCAGGTCATTAGCCTTTATATTTGGCTGGCTAAAATGTGATTAAAATGCTCAAACTTGCATCTTCTTTCGTCTAAAAACGATAGATGTTTCATCTTAAGTTGAAAAAAAAGAAAAAAAAGAAAAATAAAAAATACAAAATGAAAATAACTCCTGTAATTGGAGATAATCCAGATTAAGTTGAAACATCTATAATATTTTTTTAGTATTTTATTAAAATTAAACACTTGAATAATCCACTTTATCGAGTTTTATTTTTATTTACGACTAGTTTCGAAAACGACAATTGTTTTCATCTTCTGGCACAAATTATTCAAGTGTTTAATTTTAATAAAATAATCATGTCATTCCACAAAGTTAATGCCGAATCAATAAATAATATTTTTTTAGTATGTTATATTTTTATTGTTTCATGGAAATGTACTATATATATATATATATATATATATATATATATATATATATATATATATATATATATATATATATATATATATATATATATATATATATATATATATATATATATATATATATATATATATATATATATATATATATATATATATATATATATATATATATATATATATATATATATATATATATATATATATATATATATATATGCCCTTTACTTTATTTATTTATTGTAAAACATATTACATACATACTCACATATATAATATTTCCGTTGAGTAACTTCCATTACTCGTTTTAGGAGTAAGGGTAACAATATTGAAACACAACTAAAAAAGGTTAAAAAAAGGTAGAAGAATTAAACAAAAATAACCGGACAATATGAAAATATAAAAACGATGAACGTGTATAGTAAATAGACATAGAAATGAAAATAGGGTAAGAAGCATGTTTAAAGGAAACAAATGAGAAAATATAACTAATCACTAACACAAATGTCTTTCCATAGAGTATTTTTTCAGTTCATTAATTTTGGGTCCCAGACTTAGTTTTATTTTATATACGAGTATATCAGGCAGCTGGTTGATTTAAGTATAGGCAATATATTGCAAGGACCTTACTCCAATCTTGATACTTTTCTTTTTTTTAAATTTAAAGTTTTCCACACGCACATGTAATAAAGCAATGATTTCCGCACGGAGACTTGAACATATTAATACATATGTGAATATAACAGTTTGCTAACACCGACTATTATCTGTTAGTTCAATCATTTCGAAAATAATCAAATAATTTCTTTATCCATAGTCTTTATTTCGCATTAAAAAACGAATACTGTGATGAAATAAGTCCAATGCTACGGATTTAATTCATTATCCGATAAGATCAATACCGGTTTTGAATTCCATTGCGTAATTTTTCAATACCGTTTGACCAATATTTACCAGAATTAACAGTTATCGATAATTTATGAAACCGTTTTCGATTAAATGGCTACTCGATTATAATGTACTATTTCCGAACTCCACTGACCGATCATTATGAACAATGCAATATTTCTGCTTCACGCGGATATTAGTACCGTTTTGGTGAACGGTTCACAGCTGTGCGGAGCATCTTTGATAACCTATTTATTATTGTATTGATTTTTCCAAGAACTAACTGTCAAAAAGGCATATTTTCCATTCAAAGTAGGTTAAAAAATGAAGACATGAATATCGGAAACAAATCAAAATATGTACTTGTGTGCGACTTATCATGACATATGGGATCGAATGCAGAGCGCACACCGCAGTACCAAAAAAACGCGTTTAGAGTGTTAGAAATGAAGACTCTACGGAGCATATCTGGCAAGAGTCTACGAGATAGAGTAAGGAACACCAGGATAAGAGAAATATGCGAGATCGAAGATGTCATTAGGTGGGGAAGGCAACAAAAAAGACAATGGTATGCGCATTTGAGGAGGATGGAACCATCCAGACTCCCCCACATTGCATTGCAGGGCCAACCTCCAAAAAGGTAGACGACTCCTGAGCAGACCACAAAAGAGATGAGTTGACAGCTGGGAATCGACATCGCAGAAGGATAATCTCCTTTAAAAACAGGCCACAAGGCGTACACCAAGAAGAAGGTTAAAAAATATTCGCAGAATATAAAGACTTAAAAATTATTTCAATATCATCACTCTATGTTTGAAGAGTTCTGCGCGTGCCTCTCCCAATTACTGATTACATACTTGTTTTTACTGCGCTTTAGTGATCGCACGAAGAAAACATTAAAAAAAAACAGCATAAACCTATCCATAATTTTGTATGTACTTTGATTATCTACGAATCATTAAAAAAAATACTAATAACTCAAATTAAACTTTATTAGCGAAACGGGCTTTAAAACACCATTAAAATAAATAAACAGAACAATAAGATAATTTCTCTTTTTATTTAACACTAGCTGTTAACCCGGTTACGCATTGCTATGGCTCAGTCTGGTTAAATGGAAAAGAGAGAAAAGGGCAAACACGCATTTCTTATATGTTCAATTTCACAACGCTTGTAAAGAGATAAAAATGCTAAAAATCTATGAACAACTCAGCAATAAAAAAAACATTGTAAATGCTTTTTTTTGTAAAAAAGTGACAGCAGCCGTCAAGAAGCACGCCATCCGCCTTGAGCAATGTTTGCTGTATAGCGTGTGTTACTTTTTCGTTAAACAGATGGCGCTGACATTGCTGACATTTTTTTATAACAAAATATATATTATGCATATCTAGGAGTTCATTTAAAAGGGTACTTGTATTGTATTCTTCTTCTTCTTCTTTTTTAATGGCTGTTCACCCATCTCGGGTGTTATAGCCAGTGTCGAGTTATTTTTTATTTACACTTTTTACATTTGACTTACAAGTGTAAGTATTCCTGTTAGTGGGGTTAGTTTTATTAGTAATGTTAGTTTGTTTAGTGAGTTATCATACACCTTTATAAATTTATACAATTAATTTTAAGATATTTACAAATTATTTTATAAACAAGTTTGTTAGGGGAGGTACTTTTTATGAAAGTGATGAAGTTTATAAATTATAACTATTTTACAAGTAACTTTTATTATCATTTATATCTATATGTTCAAATAGCACGACTTTATGAACAACAACAATAACGGTGTAAAACAAAAAGTGTATAAATGCGATATGTTTTGTTTTTTATTATTATTACTTAATAAGAAAATATTTAGCGCCTTGTCATATTTTGGTTCTGTATATAAACAAATTTTATACGGTTCAAGTGCTACAAGTCATTAAAATCATAAAACCAGGTAAATTCAATACGGATCAAATCTTAAATATCTGAAAAGAGGAATGGATTGAGATTTTTTCTTACACTAAAGAAAATTAATGTTTTTTTACGAGAATAAAACTGTTATGTTCCCACTTTTATACATATTTAAAACATTTGAAAATCATATCTATTTTTTTTAAAGGAATAACCCGCAAAGCCTCTATTTTAAAGGCTTGTCTGCAGGTAGGAATCTAAGGATAGGAAAAGTAAATGTGAAAAATACATCACACATACCCAGACCAATTGAAAATAAATATTTCTTGAATTCATTTTGCAAATGATGATTCAACAGAAATGTTGAATATATCCATTATATCGTTACATTCTTTGAACATAAACTTGACCTTAATTCTCCAAAAACATCGAGATTGTATCATAGTATAGACCTGCGCCTATTTTCATAATAAACAACTGATTTCATACCTAAGTATCGCATTCGCCTTTTTTCTTTACTAGCCTCGAGATGTTGACATTTAAAAAATAACTAATAACAACCTTAAACTTCACTAGATCCCAAATTTGAAAGCACTGTCAAAACACAACCATAGATTACGACAACTCGTAGACCGTGAACTTTGCGTCCGTTCTTGTGAACATCTTGGCGCAGAAGAAAACAAAAGAACGTTGCACAATACAAATTTTGTTTTGGAAGCGATTCGAAAAGAGTGAGCACGTTCGGAGCCGCGCTCCGAGCACTGTCGACGGTGGACTGACTGCACTTACACTTCTCACTAGCGACTGGGTTAGCAGTTTAGCAGAACAGAGTACAGAGGCGTTGCGTTGCTTGAATAGCAACTTTACTGTCATTAGAGCCACTATTGCGCACCGTCTATACTAAACATTTATTGTTTATTTATTTTAATTTTAAATAATATGGTCTATTTTTTTTTAAATCGGAAGTATTAACAAATGGACTAAAGGCTTTAAAAAAAGGGTGTTTCCGACAAATATTATTGTTTGGAAAATATTCATGGTTCAAAGTTCCTTGAAATCTTTGTAAATAGATTAACATTTTCACATGATTCGTCGTATATTATTTTTACACTAAAATCATTTTTCATAATTTGATACTTTTTTATCTTCCTTTTCACCCTGCATTGTTCTTTATCAATGTTCAATCTGACAACGAGAGAATCATTATGAAAGCATATTTGGCAGAAGTTAATGGGATAACAGAGTAAGGATATTAAAAAAAAAGACTAGGCACGACCAAATCCATCAGAGACTGAAATCTAGACGTATTTAAAAAGTAACATAGGGTATGTATGACTGGATTTTGAGGAAACAAGGAAATCGAGTCATGCCAGAAAATGCTGGCGTTCCATCCTCTCTGCCAACTCTTGCATGGAAACTTTAACAGTATACACAATTGGAACAACATTTTGATGTTAAAAAATCTATGCAGTTATAATTGACCTACAAAAAAGGATGAAGTTTTAAAAAACTAATTATAAGACTTATTTAAATTATCTACAAGACTATTTTTTTAATTTTCTGCTGGAAATTTATAATACAATATTCGTAGATTAATAAAACACAACTAAATACAACAACAAAAAACCTTCTTTTATTTCACGTCCATAAAGGTAATGATGGTTTTAATATAATAATAATAATATAATAAAACCCTTATCCGAACCCCAATGGTGCATAGGGCACTGTGTCATATAAACGTAGTGTTATCTTGATCGTTTACACATGATGGAAGGGTGATCAGCCCTCCGCTTCAGGTAATATTGAATAAATATAAATAGGTTTTAATATGCACATATTTTTTTCATGGTATTGAATCATTTAAGGCACTTGGTTGAGGATAGACAGAGCATAAACGAAAGTTACTACTATGGGCACTGTTTGGCGGGAACGAGTTGTCACGCTCACTGAAGTTCCGTTATTTCTTAGGAAATCGTATGTAGAATATTGTGACCAGATATCGACGCACACTTATCACTGTGCGAGTGTAATGTTGTCAGGTAGGTATATGAGAAACATGAACAATAATATCACACTGATTGGGTAGGTACCTAGATACTTATGGTAACAGAACCCATAACCGAGGTAATTTTGTTAACTATGTGTACTACAAAAATATTTCCGTACGTACTTACGTATAAACAATCAACAATTATATCTAATAAACACAATAAACTCCTAACAAATGTTTTCAGGAATGCAAAAAAAACAAAAAAAGCATATAATCCCTGAAACGTATTTTGCTAATATTTTTGACATCTCTATATGGATTAATAAGAATATGGAAGTCTGGGCATTTACCGGGCTCATGACCTGTTATAGGCTGGTTAGGTGATCACTTTACACATGAAGCAACATTCATTATTATATCCATGATTTAAAACCACAAACCTCGATAGATTAAGATAATTTATAAAGCGTCATTTTCGTAAAATACCACCTCAAGTGCGCTTCACTGCGAATAATAATAATAATAATAAAATTGGATAACTTATATAGCGTCATTTTCGTAAAATACCACCTCAAGTGCGCTTCACTGCGAATGAAATGGGGAAAGGAAAGTAGTGGAAATTATTTAGCAAACAAATGTTTTTTATCATTAACTCTCTCTATTTCTAACTACTGGTGGAAGAGCATTCCAAGCCATCGGACCCGCAATAGCAAAGGCACGCTCATAAATTAAGTGCGCTGGTTGCGAGCTGGTAAGATCACTTCTATCTGCGACTTCTGAAACCTGAGACCAATTCCGCTGGAATACACAGCTTATTTAGATACTCTGGAGCCATATTATATATTGATTTATACATGAGTAGGCAAAATTTATATTCAACCCTTTCAGGAAAGTGTAATCAATCAGTGCAATTTGCGAAGTAGTGGGGCGATGTGACTGAATTTATAAATTCTAAAAATTAGTCTAAGTAAAGGTGTATTTTGTAAAGAAAAATATACATTTACAGTTACAAAGGCAAAGTTGTAAAGAATGAAAATCACATTATTTGTGAAAGTACAAGAAAATGCTTTTTTAAAACTCATTACCGCCTTTTAAAGGTTTTTTCGTAATGAGTTTTTCTTGTAGACCCGCGGCACCTATTACGTCGTTGTAATATGGAAAATAAAGTCGGCACAGTCTACACACAACCGCGAAAAATAATTATTTTTTACAATCACTTTTTTCTTACTCTTTTACAAAACCAATGACGCTTGTACAGCATTAGTTTTGAGGAGTGTAACATTTTATTTTAATTATTTTAAGTACTGCCCTTTGGGTGGGAGTTTAGTTAAAAGTTCATAATTAGAGTATGTTAAAATTAATTCAATTAATACACATTTTATTTATTTTTATTTATTAAAAATGATACTTTTAAAAATAATGGTTATTGATCTCTTACGTCATTTAATTAATTTAAAAAAGAAAACAATATAAAATAAGCAAAAAAAATAATAATAAAGATAATATGCATTTATCGTTTCTTTTTTAAAAAGTTATTATGATTTTTTTATGGCTGTAAATTATTATTTTTATTTGCTAGCTCTACCTGGTAACGCATTTAATTATTTTTTTTTATTTGAACGTATTGTAACGCATTTTTTTGGCTCAGTCTGGTTAAATAGAAAACAAAGAAAGAAGAAAGCACACATTTCTAATATTTTTGTGAAGTAATGGAAGTATTAAAAATCCATGGAACTACAACGCAATCGAAAACACCGAAATTGAAAGCGCTGTCAAAAAGCACGCTGTCTGCCATGAGGAATGTTATGTTTTGCGTGAGTTGCTGTCACGTTCAACAGATGTCGCTGCCACTGAATTCTAAAAAAACGAATATTTAAAAAAAACTATTTTTCACGTGAATAACCTTAGATTTTACGAACATTAACATTTTCATTTATATAGATGTATTTTAAATTTGGTTTGATTTTTAAAAAAAACATTGCAAATGCAAAAACACAATTCGCACATCTTACCAAGTATTGTACACTGTAAATTCCAAACAAAGTAATAATGGACAAATTCCTGTATTTGGATTCTGTCACATATTGTGTTTTCTGAGATGGTTTTTAAGACGTTTTTGAGTTTTTGATAGCGAAATATATACATAGGTACACTCCTTGGTATTCAAACTGTTCAACATAATCTTTAGTTTTTTTTTCTTCTTCGAAACTTCGCAAAAAAGGTAAAAATTGTAAATACATATTTCCTATATAAGAAAACTTAAAATGTAACTTTGTTTTAAAATCACTATAAATATTTTACTATAACTTTATTATAATGTCTACCGGTTTCGAAGCTAACCGCTTCTTTATCAAGACTGATAAATACTAATCAGTATTGATAAAGAAGCGGTTAGCTTCGAAACCGGTAGACATTATAATAAAGTTACAGTAAAATACTTAAAGTGATTTTAAAACAAAGTCATATTTTAAGTATAAAATAGAAAATCACAAAGTCAATCAAATATAAAAAATAAAAATAAAAAATATTTCTATTTACATTTTGTGATGATTTTTTAAACAGGTTATTATAAAAAGTAACATTCTGCGTTTAACGCGATGTCAGCTCCTTGGCTGTATTGTTTTATCCCTTTTGCCCAAGAGCCCTTAACAAGTTGGTGGCAGTTGACCACAGAGGCACAGGTCAGCGCTAACTTGGCGACCGATTAACCATTTGACATAGTGACCCTGGCCTGTTGACAGCGCTGTGCCCAGTGGACAAATGGGAGTTGAATTTGCTGGACTTAATTAATCTCAGTTAGAGATATTTCTTAAGGTTTAAATCGATTAAATTGAGACCGATTGTTTGAAATACATGTACAATGCATTGAATTAGATTATTATTTGACATATCAACAAAGATGGAGAAGAATATGGAAGTCTGGGCACATGCAGGGCTTACGACCGTAATAAGCTGGTTTAAGTGATCACTTTACACACGTGTAACATTCACCAATTCTACCCATGTTTGAGAACCACACTACTTAAATTCATGGAAGTTCTGTTTATATGAACCAACTTTGAAACATTATTCTCGAATCACCAGAACTTCACTAGAGACATTTATTGGTGAGTTGAATTTCTTTTTCATCTTTGATGAGATATCAAAAAATAATTATGAAAATAACTCCTGTAATTGGAGATAATACAGATTTTGTTAACAAGTATTCGTGGACACACTCAAAATGTTGCAAATAAAATACAAATTAGAAGACTAAAATAATCAGTTTACAACGTTTTGAGTGTGTCCAAATACTTGTTCACAAAATCTGGATTATCTCCAATTACAGGAGTTATTTTCATATTATTTTTGGACATCTCATCAAAGATGAAGAAGAATATGGAAGTCTGGGCATTTACGGGGCTGACGAAAGTCATAGGCTGGTTTAAGTGATCACTTTACACACGTGTAACATTCACCAATTCTACCCATTATTGACAACCACACGACTCAAATTCTTGGAAGTTCTATATATATGAACCAATTTAGAAACCTTGTTCTTGAATCACTAGAACTTCACTAGAGACATCTATTGGTGAGATGTAAGCCCCGTAAATGCCCAGACTTCCATATTCTTCTTCATCTTTGATGAGATGTCAAAAAATAATATGAAAATAATCAGTGTTTGATTAAACATTTAATTTACAAATGTGATCTACTTCCCCATTGGAATCATCCAGGTACAAATACAAAATTAATAAAATACTCATACATGCACATGTAATAAAAACTTATTTTTTGACATCTCATCAAAGATGAAGAAGAATATGGAAGTCTGGGCATTTACGGGGCTTACGACCGTCATAGGCTGGTTTGAGTGATCACTTTACACACGTGTAACATTCACCAATTCTACCCATTATTGACAACCACACTACTCAAATTTACATCTCACCAATAGATGTCTCTAGTGAAGTTTTAGTGATTCATGAACAAGGTTTCTAAATTGGTTCATATATATAGAACTTCCAAGAATTTGAGTAGTGTGGTTGTCAATAATGGGTAGAATTGGTGAATGTTACACGTGTGTAAAGTGATCACTCAAACCAGCCTATGACGGTCGTAAGCCCCGTAAATGCCCAGACTTCCATATTCTTCTTCATCTTTGATGAGATGTCAAAAAATAATATGAAAATAACTCCTGTAATTGGAGATAATCCAGATTTTGTGAACAAGTATTTGGACACACTCAAAATGTTGTTAATAAAAACTTAATAAAATTAACTATGCAAACGTTAAGACAGCGCTGTACCGTCAAGAACAGACAAATCAACTGGGATTAGTCCCATCGCATTAAGGTGCTGTCAGTCATATACAATGACAATATACTCATGTTCACGAAGGAAGGAAATTATAAACAAGTCTACCTATTACGTAGGACTTCAAAAGTCAATTAATTTTACAATTACTGTACCTTCATTTAAAAAATAATTTGGGCAGCCTATATCCACGTTTGTTCAATATTCGACGCAAAAATGAATTACTCGTGCATTGTAATAAAAATCATATTTTTTAAAGTAACTAGCAATTTGTTATTCAATCATAAATTTCTAATTAACAAGAGCCATATAAGAATTTAATATTCCTCTCAAAATATTTTTATTTTGAAACAAATCGTCGCAGATGGCGTTCAAATTATATTTTCATATCACCGCGTCATATATAAATTGTATTTTATTTTATATGAAAACAGATGTCATTACTCTGCCATTCCGCGCTCCATTTCAGAAATATTTATTTTTTTCCTGAAAAATTCTCCTGTAAAAAGGTTGGAGTGACGCGACACGCAGTGTGCCGTGTTTCAAATTCACAAAGCGGGAAATCTCACTTCGCGTAATTTTGCGCAACAAAAAATAACCAAAAAACTGTGAGTGTTGTCGCACGTTACGCAACAACCGGCGACGTTTGTCGTCCGACGTCTACCGAATAATGACGTAAATGAAAGGTATTATTAACGCCAAAGTTCAGATAATAAAGAGATACGTGTTTGTACTGTATATACGTTTAGGCCTAAGGGTCGGTAGCATACTAACTAGTAATAAATGACAACAGTATGGTAGATAATTGTAACGTTTTAAATTTAAGTTTTACTTATGAAATACCATGAGAAAGTATTTACTAAGTAAAACTTAAATAAAAATGGATAGACTTTACCACAATGTGACTGCCGAATCAATCAATGAAATTTCAAGATTATTTTCTGATGAAATTTCAAGATGAAATTTCAAGATTATTATAAAATAAAATGTTATTTTATTATTTTTATAATAAAATAACATTTATACAGTTTTATTCACTTTTTTTTTCATTTGACTAGTGATCGGGATTTCATCGTTATAGACATTATCAGACTGGTAGATACATGTGTTTAATACACAATAAGACAGGAGTTGTAAACCATGTTTTTATATAAATTTTCTCTCAAAATGAATTTAAATTTAATTAATTTTAGTTGGGCATTATATTGAAAAAATATTACAGATATGGTAAGGGTTTTTAGTAAGTTTAATATAAATTTTATAAAATAATTGGATTTTTACTGGTATATATAATATCTTGGGGAATCTGGAACCGTCGAGTGACAATTCCTTCTACCATACATTTGCTTTTGTTCCTTACAACAAGCGTTTTGATACCGGTTGTCAGTTCAGTACTATCAGAAAAGTAATAAGAAGAATTTTATTGAAGTTATGAAGAATAATTCAAGATATCAAGTTATCCGAATATAATTTAAGTATAAGTTCCGATCGAACATCGACGTTCTGGTAGCTATCAAAAACTAAGCAGCTATCAATCGCACGGAACTGTGTACTTAGCCCCATATAGCTCGTATGCTGCGGATTGCATGACGTCAGATTGCGAATTCAATGGGATAATAAAAATGATGATACGTCCGTCATTCTTTATTTCCGATACCATTAAGATATTCTATTCGAACACAATGTAAAGACTGGAGACAAATATGTTACATAAATCCAACGTCAATAATTTTTTATCGTTAAAAGTTATTCATGTAACCAGCTTCATTTATCGGTTTATTACCCATTAAATTACCGTCATTTAAGTGTTCCTCCTTAGATGTGAATTTGTATTTTTAAAAGGTTTTTAATTCATTGATAACTAAGGGTTTTGACGCCACAATAAAATGCTATAAATTTTTTATCAACTTATTATTTTTTGACATCTCATCAAAGATGAAGAAGAATATGGAAGTATGGGCATTTACGGGGCAGACGACCGTCATAGGCTGGTTTAAGTGATTACTGTATATTCTTCTTCATCTTTGATGAGATGTCAAAAATCAATATGAAAAATAATTCCTATAATTGGAGATAATTCAGATTTGTGGACAAGTATTTGGACACATTAAAAATGTTTTTGATCGGCAACGTTTTGAGAGACTGGGTATAAAATTTCAATTTCTAATATTTCATTTCATAAGTGGGTAAAACTTATTTAAAAAACTACAAGTTCATAGAGAAGAAAATTGTTTTCATAAAATAAATATATGCATGTTTATGTAAATAAAAAACCTTTTGTTATTTACTTTAAATTTAAAATTTAAAATTATTATGTGATAAAAAAACATTATTATAAACTCACCTTACTTACTGTAATTTTTACAAAATTTTGAGTGTGTCCAAATACTTGTTCACAAACCTGGATTATCTCCAATTATAGGAGTTATTTTTCATTTTGTTAAACCAGACTATGACGGTCGTGAGCCCCGTAAATATAGACTTCTGTATTTTTCTTCATCTATGTTAAGATGTCAAAAAACAGTTTTTGTTATTGTTGTTATTTTCAATGAATAAATAATTTTATAAAAAATGAAAATAAAATATGGTATTTTCTTGGTGGGTTATTCAAAATCTCGTAGTAGGTAATTCAATTACCTGCGGGTAGTAAGTAGGTTGCCGACCACTGATCTACATTAAAGGATTTATCTCTGCCTTTTTTGCCCTCTGATTTTTAGAAAAATAAGTAGAAATAAGTCTGAATCATTCTAAAGAAGATATCGCTCACTCCTTTCAACAACGTCATATATCAAAAATCATCAATTTTCAGTTGTGCATGTTTTCGGAAAGCCCAGAAAATGTACTAAATCCCAGCAAAAGCGGCATATTTTTAACTTAATATTCACCCGCTACAGGGCAGAAAGTGTTGTTTTTGCATTTTAAAGAAAAGGTATTGTTCAACTATTTTTTTTTAATAAATAAAATATTTTTCAAATGGCGAAAAAATATTCAGGTTTTACCCAAAAAGATCTTTTGCACAGTAAAAAGTTCAATAAGTGGCTTGATATTTATTTTTGACATTGTATACTATATTTTTAAACTTTAAAAACCATCTGCTGAAAAATCAAGTTTTTTTTATATATGACGTTGTTGAATTGAGTGAGTGATATGTGAAACACAGTAACTCGTGTTATCAGCTTTAAAGGGATAAAATTAATAAATATCAAAATCATTTATGTTTATTTATTTCCTAATAATGTTTATGCTATTGATAGAACGATAAATTAAATTTATATTTGCAAAATCAAAATCTACCGTTATAACCAATAATACCTGAATGAGATAGGCGGAAAGACTTAAGGAAAGCAGGAAGCAGGAAATGAACGAGGTCATTAAGCGGATATATTGGATTAAATTTGGATTCCTTCCTGCTCAAACGGAATAGAATAATCTTACGGTGGAAAATATTTCAAATGGTAAAAGGATTTCCTTTCAGGGGTCGGAAAAGTCCTAATGTAGTAGTAAGATGACATCTCGTCGAACTTTACAGTTTTATAATTCGTTCTTTTAGGAAAAGATTCCAAAAAATACCGCAAAAGATTTATTGGACTCATCTTATATTTAAAAAAAAATACAATAAATGTAGACTTTAAACTAAGCTTATTAAATATAATATATGTAAAAAAAAACAATATGTCTTTAAATATAAACCGTAAAAAAAACATAAAAAATATTTTTATTTTAGGATATGAGAATCAAAATTCTTCTTTCCGCGAACCCTTATTCTCACCCAATGGTGCATAGGACACCGCATTTTATTGACGTAGTGTTATCTTGATCATTTCTTACACGTAGGCTAGGGATTAATCCTGCGCTTCAGGTACCAGTCAGGGAAATATTAAATAAATATAAGGTAAAAATTCACTAACCACGCTCTTGGGAATGTTGATGCCAGAATTATATTATTATTAAGGTTCTATAGTCTTTCAATAAATTTAGATGGTAGTTAATAGCTTTTAATAAATGTCATAGAAAATTCTAAGCTGGAGTATTCACAGATAAAGCGTGTAGGGATTTATGATATATGTAGGAGTTCCAAATTTTTTAGTAGTGTGGTTGTCAATAATGAGCAGAACGATGTATGATACACGTGTATAAAGTGATCACTTCACCAGCCTATGACGAGTTATAAGCCCTGTAAATATCCAGACTTCCAACATCATATTACATTTTTTTTAATTTCTAATTTTTCAACATCATATTACAATTATTTGTATTTTTGAAACACTGATTTCCGATGAACAGTCGGCATACGTAACGATTAAACTCTAAATCAGTAATTATTAATTTTAATTGATTTTCAAGAGTATTTGCAAAAAATGACTGGTAAAATGCGTTCGTTAAAAATAAAATATATTTAATAATAATAACTTAACTAAAATGGCACTAATCGTCCTTGTACAAAATAGGCAAATAATAATATTAATTAAAAACCTTTTTGTGATAGATATTCAAAATTAATACGAAAGATTAATAAATTGTATTGATTTTCTCACAAGTAGTTACCACATAAATTAATCATAATAATATATGGTCTTACGTTGCTGGCATTTGCCACCCCTAAGGGTGAGTAATAGGTTAGGTTTTTTACTGAGTGCCTGGCGTCGGCGTCGGCGTCATGGGTTCTGTAACCAAAGTCAACTACCATAACAATAAACCATTTTTTGTCCCATGTGGATATAATACATACGTTACAATCGAAAAGTCCCAATTGCGAAACTCAAAATACTAAATAATATTTCAAGAAACTATTCACATTACCTATTTATTTTCAGTATGAACCTTTGAGTAATTTTTTAAATAATTTATTATACTCTTTGAATGACAATGATTACACTTATAAAAATATAATAATGAGGTACATTGGCAGTCGTATTGCTGTGTATATTATTCTTGCCATTGATTAAAAGGAGTGAACAGATTGTGCTAGTATTTTACATATAAATGAAAAATAAAATAAAATGACAATTTTAGGAAGTTATATTATGAATGTTTAAATAATTATTACAGTGGAGAAACAATTCTTTCAACTGATTGAAACTGGCGGGCAAAAAGTGCTTTTATATATAAAAGAAAAAGAAAATGTTAGGATTTGCAGTATAGTAGATCAAATTAGTATAATATTTATTATTTATGATAGTATGAAGTGATGAAAAGTAATTTTTATTAACCCCTATGTAATCGCTAACCTAATTACGCAGTCTAATTATGACGTAACCATTTCTTCATACGATTTATATAACGACTTGTTTTCGTAAGTTTTTGATTTCGC